>NC_134810.1:40387789-40422789 GCF_046742065.1 Oratosquilla oratoria | reverse complement strand
GAGCATCGGGAGAGACGGACTGGACTGATGTTTTATTTGTAGGTAAACTATTTGATTCTGAGTGGCAATAGCCCCCTTTTATACACGACCATCAATTAATTTTCCTACAAATTTCTCTTCCCTTCCTACAAGAACCGATCCCGTGTAAGCGGGTGGTTTGTCCTAAGTAATCTATAGTCCGTTCATATATTCTTGTCCTTAGCAACGCCATTCGATTGTATTGCCTCCTGAGCCACAACACAAACTCTGATAGATATACCCTTAGAGTGTCCAGTGGCAGTATTCCCCTTTTATAAACCACTATTTTTTCATTTTCCTACAGACTTCTCCTCCCTTTTCACAAACACCGACTTGAAAAGGGTTCCAATCAACTAAGACCCCATTCTAACTTCATTAAATCCCTTGGCTGAATTGCATAAGATAATATCTGAATCTAAACTCGATGTACTTGCCTGACTGACCTTCCAGGACTACGCTTGTCGGCGCTGGGTTGCATCGGCCTCATCCTTCTGGCAACGGCTCTTCGGTGCATCACCCCGGATCCTGCAGTTTTCACGATGTACGTAGCATTAGTTATGATACCAGTTAACTTGAACCTTTGCACTGGGGGATGTGAAGAGGTTTTTATTGGTCGAGACATTATTCGGCATTGAAGTGATTTGTCCTCGACGGCAACAGTGTCAATACATAACGCCCAAGTGTTGCAAGGGTTAAGGAATAGTTGGATATGCGTTACTATTCTACACATTATTCGGAAGTTACTCCATGACATGCTCGATTCTTTCCCTGTAATATTTTCAACACTACCATGGCATATACGGTACAAACTTAATCTCACCAAAAGGACGTTTTTATTTCTGGCATATGTATGTATGTATGTATGTTTTAGAATGTGTCACCTTTGTGCCTTCATCAATGGTGTCACTGGTACTCTGCTCCTGTCGCTGCCACCGATGATCGCCGCTGTGTGGTTCCCGGCCGACGAAAGGACAACAGCCACTGGTAAGGCTCAGCACATTTTACTATTCCTACGGTAAAATCGCCCTTGTGTGATCTAATAATTTTTTGCAGTAGCTAAATAGCCCCACTGTTCTCGTTTTCTCTGCAGTTATGCTATAATATATAGATAAGACTTTTTTCATTAGAACTTCAGCGTATGGAATTTGTAAATATCTGCTGTGCATGTCACTGAAGTCAAAGATGATTTTTGTCTTAAATTCTTTGCTCAGTCTGTAGTCTTAAGGTCACCTTTATACAGCGTCTAGGAACCTCCTTTTTGTTATCTTTTGCCCGGTTTTGTTTTCCAAGAAATCTACTGAATATGCATGTAAATAACTCAGTAATCTATACAAACCATACACTTTACAAGGTGGCTGAACATTAGATAGAACACGAACAAATTCATGATCAGGATACTCTCTGTCCGAGCGGTTTAGAGCGTCGCTACTTGCGACAGAGGTTAAGGTGACGCCAGCTCGAACCATGCCGCCAGCGAGTTGGACCAAGGGCATGGTCCATTAATTTTCATGCTACAAAGTCTTCTGTAAGGGGCACCTTCCTAGCCTCCTGATAGGGGAGAGTTCGCAACATTAAATCGAATAACCAAACTGATAAAAATGGCCTAATTTGACCTTTCTTTCAGCTGTGGGATCTCTCATGAACCAAATGGGCTCCGCTATGGCTTACCTGGAACCTCTACTTGTGACGCAACCCTCCCATAATGTGACGGAAATAGAACGGGAAGAACTTCGGGATGAGATCATGAACCTTATGTACGGATGTGGGTACCCGCTGTTTCTTGTATGTATGTGTGGGTTGTCCTCTTGTCTTCTTCTCAATCTGAAAAATGTTTAGCTACCTGTCGATTCTGGCTGGGTCTTTAGGGATGTTTTTTTTTTTTTTTTCCTATTTCATCTTACAAGAACTTCTCATCCTCATTCTTATTTGTGATAAATAGATATTAATGTTTTTTAAGGAAGTTCTTTTCCCTGTTCCATTCTCTCATCTTACAACTAGGACTTTTTATCCTCTGATAAAGATATATTAGTGATCTTTAAGGATATTCTTCCTATACCATTCTCATCTTACTACTTGAAGTTCTCATCCTCATTCTTATCTCTGATAAAGAGATTTTGGTGATCTTTAAGGATATTCTTTTCCTTATTCCATCTTCTCATCTTACTAAAACTTCTCATCCTCATTCTTATCTCTAATAAAGAGATATTGGTGATCTTTAAGGACATTCTTTTCCTTATTCCATCTTCTCATCTTACTAGAACTTCTCATCCTCATTCTTATCTCTAATAAAGAGATATTGGTGATCTTTAAGGACATTCTTTTCCTTATTCCATCTTCTCATCTTACTAGAACTTCTCATCCTCATTCTTATCTCTAATAAAGATATATTGGTGATCTTTAAGGATATTCTTTTCCTTATTCCATCTTCTCATCTTACTAGAACTTCTCATCCTCATTCTTATCTCTAATAAAGATATATTGGTGGTCTCACATGATGGCAGGATGGAGTCATCTCTCCACCTTCGTGAGATCTCATCAATAGTATCACCTTTATCTAGGGTAGAGGTCACCATACTCTTTTCACAGCGGGCTTCCAGATAACGAAGATAATGACGAACGCGGGCAGAAGAGTCATTTTATTTAATATACATTTCCACGTTGAATATTGTACCAAGTATGTTTTAGAAAAATAGTTTTGGTAACTCCTGATCTAGGGATGGTCCTTGTTTACACTAGCGATTTGTGCTGCGCGGAAACAGCGGTGGTACCGCATAGTCAAGGAAAACTTCTCGGTTGTGTCTGACCACCTCTATTGACTTATATTGTAATTGAAGTGTCGTGGTTGAAACCGAGGCGGTTGAAACCACTAGTGTGAACAGGGCCTAGGATTTCTATCAAATTCGACTATCTCCCACCTCTTTTTTATGTACGAAGAACTAACAGCTGGCAACTGCTCTCTTTGTCCAGCATTTCCTCTTTTCATATGTCTCTAGACCTTGAACATCTTAATATCATACGAAGTACGTTCCATTTCTTATACTTAATACATCGGAGGTCTGGTATTGCATAAGTAGGCCAACTTCCTTTCTAGATTTCACTTCTCTCTCTCTCTCTCTCTCTCTCTCTCTCTCTCTCTCTCTCTCTATATATATATATATATATATATATATATATATATATATATATATATATATATATATATATATATATATATATATATATATATCTACAAAGTGGAGCTATGTTTCTTTTTTGTATCAGGCAGTCAGGGAGTCGCCTTTATACACCCTGGGAACTGTATTCATAATGTATTCTCGGCCACATCTTGTTTGCCCTGTCGTAACGCCTCTTGAGTCTTGACACTTTCGTTAACCGTTTTCTGATGCACGCTCTGGCGAGGTCACACCAATCGAGCCACGCTTTAGGTGGTGGAGGAAATTTTATTTAGTATGAACATGGCAAAGGTGAATCTCTGCAGATGAGCACCTGCTACAGCCATATTTGTGCAGAGAGTGTCTACCTTCTACGGCCAGATTTTCCCGTAGAGTGTCTACCGTCTGTTGTCGGCACCTGCTACAGCCAGATATGACCGGAGAGTGTATATACCAAATTTGTCCGGAGAGTGTCCATTTTCTATTATCCGCACCTGCTACAGCCAGATTTGCCCGGGGAGTGTCTACCGTCTATTGTCGGCACCTGCTACAGCCAGATGTGCCCGGGGAGTGTCTATACCAAATTTGTCCGGAGAGTGTTCACTTTCTATTATCCGCACCTGCTACAGTCAGATTTGACCGGGGAGTGTCTACCGTCTATTGTCGGCACCTGCTACAGCCAGATGTGCCCAAAGAGTGTCTACCGTCTTTTATCGTCTATACTCACCATTCAACTCCCACGAAATGGGAAGTGAGAAATCCCTGGTAGGGCAGGCAAGCCCTGTCAGTTGCGTCAATTCTTTTTAATGGGCTATCGTGCGGCACTATCGTCTATATCAACGTTTCTCAACCTTTTTACCCTTGCGTAACCTTTTGAATAAATTGCATGTCTCAAGGAACCCCTGCGCAAAAAAAAAGAAAAAAAAAATATATACCATATCTTTCTCATTTTATTTTTATCGTAATAATAGGTCAGATAGGATGATGTTTATATTATTGCAATAACCAAGAATATGTCGTGCGTTTAATTATATTACGTATATAAAATTAAATGAAAAATCAAAAGTGCATTAGGTTATCCCACATGAAGCCGAAGCTAATATATACACCACGTGGGCAATCGCCCTTGGTGCGTAATCAGGGACAATTACATTGGATTGGGTTAGGTCAGGTCACGCTATCATAGGCAGATGTGTACTTAGGTCGCAGCGCGTCCTTTCTGATGCCTCGTGGCCAGTCATACCACGTGGTTCGTACATCTTTCCATTAGCCTAAATAAAATATCTTGGCGTCATCATGGGAGATTATTGGTATGTCATTCTCCGCTCACGGAAGAACACAAGAACATATAAATGAAGGAGAATGCAAAAGACCTTAAAGCCTACACTAGACAGTCCCATGCACATTACCACCTGTCATCCTTATCCATAAAGTTACCTAACCTCCTCTTAAATAGTTTCAGCGCTCACTACTACATGGTTTCTAAGTCTATTCCATCCGTTAACCACTATTGGTAAACCAGTTCTTGCCTATGTCCTTCTTAAATCTAAATTTGTCCAATTTAATTCCGTTACTACGAATCCTGTCTTGCTGTCTATGATGACCTTGTCTGCATCACACATGTTAAAGACCTTGATCCACTTGAAGGTTATGATAAAACGTCTCTTCGCTCTTGCGACGAATATGTTGGTCTAGCTGGGGATGATGTTCAGCTTAACCCATTAAACTCCGATGAGAAGATTTCTTGTCATTTCGTCAAATAAAACAAAAAAATCATAAAACACCAAAATGTTTGATCAAACACCAGAAAAATATGACGTCAGTACTCGCTTCGCGCGAGGACTGACGTCATACTTTTCTGGTGTTTGATCAAACATTTTGGTGTTTTATGATTTTTTGTTTAATTTGACCAAATGGCAAGACATCTTGTCATCGGAGTTTAATGGGTTAAGAGGAATCGTCATGGTGAAAGGGGGAAGTTAGGTGGGGGGAAGTGTAGTTTCTAACGCCGCACTCTCCCTTCTCCGCAGACGTTGGCATTGCTGCAGTGTTGTTTCTGGCTATCCTGGCCTACTTTCCGGCGAAGCCGCCCTTACCCCCTTCGATCTCGTCATCCGTCGAGAGATTTGACTTCATGAAAGGCATCAAGGAAATCGGCAGGTAGGTGTATACACACATAAGAATATAAGAATAAAGGAGACTGCAAGAGACCATAAGGCCTACACTAGGCAGCTCCGTATCCATCACCACCTGTCATCCCCATCCATAAAGTTGTCTAATCGTTTTTTAAAACAACTGATAGTTTCAGCGCTTACTACATGGTTACACACACACACACACACACACACACACACACACACACACACACACACACACACACACACACACACACACACACGCACGCACACACACACACGCACACACACACACACACACACACACACACACACACACACACACACACACACACACACACACACACACACACACACACACACACACACACACAAAAGCGTGCATGTGTGTTCATGTGTTCATATGATTTTTCTTTCAAGTGTTACATGTAAACCGTGCAGCCTGTACCGACAACCTCTTTTCTAATCTAACCATCAGGAACCCTTCGATGTGGATTGTTGGCTTTGGCTATGGCTTCTCTTTCGGTATCCTGGCCGTCTGGGTCGGGGTCCTGAACCTTACCCTTGAACCTCTTGGCATTCTTCAGGTGAGAGACATAAGGAAGAGTGCAGAGACATAGAAGTGTAGACGAATAGAAAGAATGTAATGAATTAAGAATGAAAAGAGCAAACCAGAGCAGGAAAAAAGTAGAAGAAACAAAAGATGCGAGATGAATGCAGGGTTGAGCACAAAGCATTAGGGAACTATTAGTTCGTGTTGAAGCTAGATGCAAATGTTACACAAGCAGAGGAAAGAAACGGGGAAGGACGGAAGAAGCATTGTGGGTCACAACTCACAAGTCTTTGTCTTGTCGAATTTGGTATGTTCGAACATCATACAAAATGTTTGTAACTACAGAATAATAGATTTATCAATCTAGATGAAAAGTAAATCTAAGTTTACCGTAAGCTTTTAGACATTTGGTAATTTTGTTGAAGTGTGTGGGTGCGCTATCCGGTACGGTTAATTCGTTGCAATTAATCAATTATTAGCCTACTACAAACCAATGGCGGGTGACGCACATCCTACTACCTGGCATCCTATTTGGGTAAGCGCGTTGGTTGTAGGTTCGGGTAAAATGATTATCAGCCACGTGATTCACAACGCGAAGCAAATCAGCCCCATTCGAAAACAAAGAATTAGTGTTCTAGAAAATCGTTTAACGATAATCGTTGAGTCATGAACGATCATCGTTGAACGATAATTATCGCACCAAGCAAAACGAATCTTTGGGAGGCAATTTTGTGGTTTCAGGTTTTCAGACACGAACTCTTAAACTATTGATCTCTCAACAAACTACGATTCTACAGGTTGTACAACTACATAATTTACAGGAAATCACATTGTTATAAACATTACAGACCATGTTAGAGACCTTTAACACAGGGATATTCTTGTATTGGCTACGAACAGACAATTTTATTCAGCAGAAGAAGGAAGTGGGGCGGGGGGTGGGGGGCGGGTTGGAGTCCAGAACGAGTCTTGCTGGATTAAGACTTTTCTTCTCCTCCTCCTCCTCCGTAACTGAATTTAACCTGAAAAAACCTTTGAGGTGCGTCACTTTGCTGAAGAGGTCAATCATAAAGGGGAGTACTTCTTTTGAGTCGATTTTTTTTTTTTGCAGCCGGGATGATAATCTGACATGATGAAAAGGATGTGAAAAAATGGTTGAAAATCATTGCTTTAGGATTTATCTTTTCAATCCTTTTATCTACATAGAGATTATACTCCTCCTTTGTAACCCTTTGTAAAAAAAAAAAAAAAAAAAAATACTGGTTCATTCTCTCGTCACCAGACAACTTCATAAAGTGGTCATTGCTCAGTAGATAAGATATTCCATTAATCACTTAAAGGATGTGGTGTTTTGTTCACATCAGACGATTTTTTCAGCTAAAAGAAACCTCTCTCATAAGACTAAAGGCCAGAACAAAATATAGAACGACGTAACAACAATTTTAAAGGATAGGGAGGAGGAGGAGGAGGAGGAGGAGGAGGAGGAGGAGGAGGAGGAGATGCTAGCAAGAATTATCCACACGAAATTAATTTTGTTTTGTTAATTTTTTTTTCTTCTCTGCTTGATCGGCACCGTCATGGCACCGTCATGGTACTTCAGGACGAGAGTATGTGGATTGGCCTCACTGGCGTCCTGGCCAGCTGCATAATGGCCTTTGTGTCGTCTATCATTACTGACCACCTCTATGGCCACTTGAAGGTAAGTCCCGAAGTCCTTGAAGAGAAATTTAAGGAAGGCAATAGGCAAGAACTAGTTTACTAACAAAGTAGTTAGCGAATGGAATAGACTTAGTAACCATGTAGTGAGCGCTGAAACTAGCGGTTGCTTTAAGAGAAGGTTAGATAACTTTATTGATAGGGATGACAGGTGGTAAGGGACATGGAACTACCTAGTGTAGGCCTTATGGTCTCTTGCAGTCTCCTCTATTCTTATGCACGAGTTCCTGGACCAGCCCTGGCTATGTGATAGGTTCTCGAGTATATACAATTCATCAAGATGATCAATGCTGTAATTATTGCTGATATTAACATTATCATTACAATTACCATTACCAGTATAATTACCATTACAATTACAATTATCGTTACCATTACCGGTACAATTATCATTACCATTACCTCTGCTTGCAGTATTCTTGCAGAACGAATGACTGGAAGAACGATTTCCTAAGTATCTCCTTCAGAACGGTGACTCACCTTAGGGGGTCTGCGGTATTCTGGTGAAGGACAGGGATTTATTAGAGATTATTTAAGACTAATTAAGGGGGTTGGCTAAAACCCTCCTCGTTACGGAGAAGTTATTTCCAAGGACTTAATCCAAATGATATGTGACCCATTGAACGAATCGCATTTGTCCCGAGTTCATTCCTCGACTGAATTGGATCGTTTGCTTAAAGTACATCTTGAAAGTGCGACGACTTGCTAAAGAGATGGACATGATCCAGCATAATGACGACCCTTATTGTCTTTATTCTTGCGAAGGGCCGGCGATTTCATTCAGCTAACGACTGGACTGGCCTCTATCGATTAAGATTCTTTTACCTTCCTCTCAGGTGTGTGTGTGTGTGTGTGTGTGTGTGTGTGTGTGTGTGTGTGTGTGTGTGTGTGTGTGTGTGTGTGTGTGTGTGTGTGTGTGTGTGTGTGTGTGCGTGATTCACCTTCACCTTTGGTCTTTGGATCACGGGTTGGACTCGTGATCGACATCTATTTCCCTCCCGGAAGAGAGCTCAGAGCTTGTATGATCGATCTATGGGTAATGCTGTGACCTTACACGCACCCCCCCCCTCTCCAACTCCCCGCCCACGACAGTTGGAGTAACGACTCGAAGCGCAGCGATACTGAAAGTATTTCAGCCCTGGGCAGGATTCGAACCCTGACCGCCGTAGTGACAGTCAGGGACTCTACCAACCGCGCCACCGAGAGAGAGAGAGAGAGAGAGAGAGAGAGAGAGAGAGAGAGAGAGAGAGAGAGAGAGAGAGAGAGAGAGAGAGTGTGTGTGTGTGTGTGTGTGTGTTGAAAAAATGTAGCTAGGAAACCACACTCAAAAGAATAAAACACCAGACTTAGAAACACTTGGTGTATTTCCGACGATTTGAACCCTGTCCGGGGTCATTCTTCAGAGAACCTTATCATTGTATACATATACATATATGTATGTATACATTTGAGGACGGAGAGGAAACGGAAACACGAGAAGAGCTTTGAGTTTTATTATCGACGTTTCGACACTCTGGTCTTTTTCAAGGTAAACTACATCTAGAGAATAGATACAAAGTTAAGTATATTTTACGTGTGTCGTTTGCTCCTCCCTCTTTTTCGTCTCCTCCAATCGTTGATTGCTAGTAATGCCGCTGGGAGAGACCACGTGATCAATCTTCCTCGGTTGTTATTAGATTTATTTTTCACTAATTTCTGCAGCTTCTATAGTTTTTCTCATTTTCTTGTCGAGTCCTGGGTGTAGTATCTTTTTCAAATTGATACGGAAAACAACCAAGATAGGTACACAGAGCTCGTATCACTTAATTATAAATGGAATGATACCGATGTAGATAACGGTAATACGGAATTTTAATCGAAAAAGACCAGTGTCGAAACATCGATAATAAAATTCAAAGCTCTTCTCGTGTTTCCGTTTCCTCTCTGTTCTCAAATTTGTCACGATGAACAATAATCACTGTATGTATATATGTATATATACACATACATGCATACGTATATATACACACACACACACACACACACACACACACACACACACACACACACACACACACACACACACACACACACACACACATACATACACACACACACACACACACACACACACACACACACACACACACACACACACACACACACACATATATATATATATATATACATATATACATATACATATATATATATATATATATATACATATATACATATATATACATATACACATATATTGTTACAGTCAGCGGTAAATCTCTCCGTTTTCTGTTCCTCAACCCAATGTCCTAATTCACACCATCTTCATTCTGAAAACGGAATCGACCAGAGCCACTAAACCTCCTGAGAAGTTACTCAACGTTTCTTAATGGTTTGACCCACGGCTTCGAAGAGAGTTGTGAAGCAGTGTTCAGTGTTTATATAAATTTATTCGAACCTGATTCGAATCCCCTTCCCAGACGTCGACTATTTAAGTGTGTGATTCAGGGTTGCCGTTTCGTAGAATTTTGTACCAAAACATAGAAAAATAGCGGCATGTGGCAACTGCACGAGGACACGAGGAAATTTTTTCTACATATCAGTAGGCTGTTCAAAACATTTAAAAACTCAAGCTGTTGTTTAAAAAACATTTGACTAGTTATTAAATAATAAATGGTACATCAGAATATGACTTTTAATTGTAATTTTGTTAATTATAATATATTGTACCCCAAAAGATACGTTTTTACGGTGTAGTAAAAAATTGTACGCTCAAGTTTTAGCTTTCTTTTTGCGATAATAATAAATATATATATATATATATGTATACATATATATATATATATATATATATATATATATACATATATATATTTTTTTATATTTTACTGAATATGTTAGTGCATGGGGTTATATACATTCAAGAATAAAAAACTAGAACCAACATTTTGTCAAAGTTTGACAAGTATATCTTGCTATGAAAGTCTGCACACGCCCGAGAAAAAATGTATGCACCGGTATGGCAACACTCCCATTCCACACGACAGTGTAGAAAACGCGGCATCCTTGATATGATTCCAAACTCGCCCTCTCACATTCCGTCACTCCCGTAACTGTGCCTATGCCTGTTTACACAGACTACGTGGGTAATCAGTAATTCAAAGTACAGAATTTTAAAGGAAAGATGTTTAGTCCAAATAGACTCACAAATAATCGAAGAGAAATGAAATGAAATGTCTTAAATTGCATACACTAGGGTTAAGTAGATTATTTAGATAGGACTGTATTATTTATCATTGTTAGAATATTTAAGTATTCGCACTCATTATATTTTCCTTGTACTTTCATATTAACCTTTGTTGATTTTTCAATGTGTTTTATTATGTATAATTAAGTTTATGTTACATATATTTATTTTACATGAATACTTTACACCATCGTATACCTTATAAAGTAATTTATCATTCAGTTCATTGTTAAACTAAATAACTTGTGGCAAGCTATTCTAAAAACCCAACTTGACAAAATAGTGGAACAAATTAAATCTCCGTTATCAATACTTCTTAAAGAGATCAACTAAAATAAACGAAACTAACAACTTTCCTATATTCTTAAATTTTGTGATGGGCTTGGTTTCTGAGCTGTCCCCATACCCCCAAGTCAAACCCCAAAAGATGACTGAACGAGTTGTCAAGTGGTAGTTCAAATTCTGGCCCGTCATAAAACACACACACACACACACACACACACACACACACACACACACACACACACACACACACACACACACACACACACACACACACACACACACACACACACACACACACACACACACACACACACACACACACACACACACACACACACACACACACACACACACACACACACACACACACACACACACACACACACACACACACACACACACACACACACACACACACACACACACACACACACACACACACACACACACACACACACACACACACACACACACACACACACACACGTACATACCTCGATGCTTATATTGGCAACATATACCGATCTGAATATTTTTTTCTACTACTTTTGATGTTCCTTCCACAGGTGACGATCATCGTTCTCCTGTGCTCCTCATGCTCCTGTTTTATTTGGTTCTTCCTCCTCTCACTTGGTTACATCCCTATGTCTTATAGTAGGTAGCATTGTAATGATGTACATATTATGCATAACTATATATAGGTGAATATACACATGTACACACATATTAACGCACACTCACATCCAGCCACACACCCTCTCACACAAAACACACACTCAAACATACACAAAACCCCCCACGTAACCCCCCCAACTAACCTAACCTAACCTATCCACGTGCTTTGGGAACAAGGATCACTCCGCTTCGGCCATGGCTGATCATTCATATGTGTGGGAGAGGGGCAGGCAAGGTCATCATGTTAAGACAGCAGGGTAGGACTTGCAGTAATGGATTTGAGTTTTAATTTAGATTTAAGAATGAAACACGCAAGAACTGGTTTACCAGCAGAGTGGTTAATGAATGGAAGAGTTACTAACCATGTGTTGAACGGTGAAACTACATATTTTTTAAAGAGAAGGTTAGATAATTTTATGGATGGGTATGATTAATGGTAAGGGTATGGAACTGCCTAATGTAAGCCTGAGGGTCTTTTGCAGTCTCCGTTTTTCTTTTCTTGGGTTCTTATATTCTTATGTAACTGTGGGGGTAGTCACTCTTTGCCTGACCTAGACCTTGAAACGAATATAACATGTACATAACCTCGTCCTTTTCACAGCACAAGTGTTCATCTCAGTCGTGGGTGGTCTGTCTCTGCAGTATGCAAGTGTGCCGCTCTTTTTCGAACTGGCTGTCGAGATCGCCTATCCGACTCCTGAAGGAGTGACGGGAGCCTTCATCACGGGGCTCTTCAATCTGGTCTCCACCATCTTCCTTACTCTGTACCTCATCCCGGATGACACCGGTAAGCAACTCTGTAGTTTCGTGCAATGAACTATAGGTCCTCTTTATGTACATGGGAAGTTGAAACTCTTCGTATGACCAAAATGAGAAAAAAACAACTAAGGCGATATTTGAGTTTATGTTAGGGTTGGGAATGGTTAGAGTAGCGGCACCTTGGCTGTGTTATGTCAGCGTGTGTACATGGATGTGTGGAAGATAAACTCGAAGGTGATGGACACGGGTTTGGAGAAGGTTAATGAGAGGGGAGGAAAGTGGGAGGTGAGCCAGGTGTTGTTTGCGGATGACACTGCCCTTGTGGCTGGGTTAGAGGAGGGTCTAAGGCATTTAGTGACGGAGTTTGGGAAGGTATGTGATAGGAGGAAGCTGAAAGTAAATGTAGGTAAAAGTAAGATGATGAGATATACAAGGTGGCAGTGAGTTGGGGGTAAGTCTCAAAAGAGAATGCTCGAGGAGTCGGATATTTTAAATAATTTAGGATCACATGTAGCAAGGAATGGAGGAGTGGCGGTGAAGGTAAACTGTGGAGTGAAGAAGCAAGTAAATGTCTTGGAGGAATGAAAAACGTCATGAGAATTTTGGGAATAAACGTAACGAGAAGACTGTATAAATGGATAATTGTGCCTATGACAATATATGAGATAGATACTTGGAGTTTAATGAAGACAGATTTTTTTCTTATGTACGAGCAACGGGCTGTAACCGACCCCGCTTCTTGGGGGCTCGGCCGTTTGGGCCAATCAGAAGTCCTCGTTGCCGTGACGTCACCGCTCTCGGCCAATCAGCTGTCTCCGTTGCTGTGACGTCTCAGCCAATTAGGGACCGGAGGGGACGCGTCCCCTTGAGGGATTTCCGGAGGAATTCGAACCCGGACCAACGTTGTGGCGGCCATCGTGTATGTGGTGTGTGTGTGATTCACCTTGGTCTTGGTCATGTGTTGGACTCGTGATCGACAGCTATTTCCCTCCCGGAAGAGAGCTCAGACAATTATGGACAATTATGGACAATTATGGACAGTTGACAATTATGGACAATGCTATGACCTTACACGCACACACACACACAACTCCCCGCTCACGAGAGTTGGAGTAGCGACTCGAAGCGCAGCGATACTGAAATAATTTCAGCCCTGGGCAGGATTCGAACCAGGTACCGCCGGTACCGCCATACTGACAGTCTGGGACTCTACCAACCGCGCCACTGAGTGTGTATGTGTGTTTGTGTAAGCATCTGTTGATATATTGCGACAAATATGAAAAGGTGGATGAAGAAAGATACGAAACTTTGTCCAAGTTTATTTCTGACTAGTTTCGTATAAAGGGTTTTTGAGTTTGAACAATGGCTGTATCTACGTATGGCTATCCCAGTTGACCAGATCTCAAAGGATTAATAATGATAGTGTGAGGGTATAGATAAAAATAATTGATAATAGTAAGAATAGTTATTTTAATAGTAATTATAATTATCATGGTTATAGCAACGGCAATAATGATACAATACGATCAGTCTGTTAAGCGAAATTGGAAAGACAAGTGATTGGGTGTCATTTGAGAGGATTAGGAGGATAACAGAAGAAGTAACTGGGTAAACAGTGTTGGCTTATGAAAGGAAGAGAATGTGTGGATCAAAATTTCGTAGGAAATCAGACATACGAAAAACTTTTGGCAAAAGGTAAGGATATCTTTAAGACTTTTATGGATCTTGGGAAGGCGTATGACTGGGTTAATAGAAAAACACTGAGGGAAGTATTGCAGATGTATGAGATACAGGATAGATTGTTGGGATCAGTATTTTTTTACGGGAGTAGTGGAGCCTGAAATTAAGAGAGAGTGGTTTGAGGTTGGTACTGCGTTAGTGTTGTGTAATGTCGCTATGGTTGTTCAACGTATACATTGTGGTACGGGAGGTAAATACGAGAATGATGGAAAAGGGTTTACAGATAGTGAAAGTAAAGGGAATTGGGAAATAGTGATAAGACGATAAATTTTTTTTTTTAACAATTCCGATGATATGAGCCCCAATACTGCTCTAAACTTCAGATTCCGATGGAAGATTGATAAATGTACTTTGTTCATGAAAGTGTTTGTTTCCAGGGCCTGAAAATAACCATGAATAGTAATCACAATTACACCCACAATTACACCCACAATCCTTCCACCACACTCGACTCTTCACATGCAGTTCACACCGTCCATATTTCATTGCCAAACCGGATTAAGTCACCATGATGACGTTCAGAGGCTATGATTCATCACGGTTCACCACAGTCTTGGATCATGTGTTGGACTCGTGATCGACAGCTATTGCCCTCCCAGATGAGAGCTCACAGCTCATCTATGGACCGGTCTATGGGTGATGTTGTGACCTTATCCTTGTCCACGAGAGTTAGAGTGGCGTGTCGCAATGCAACGATATTGAAATAATTTCAGATCTGGGTGGGTATCGAACTCGGACTGCTGAAATAGCGGTTGCGAACGGTGCCACTGCACCGTCGAACACATAATGATTCGTTAAAGGCCCAGTCATATCAAGCTTACGACCTGTTTCCGACCACCGGCGACCAGGTGGTCGCCGACCAGTTGCAGGTAGTCTTTGGAAGTCGCCGGTAGTCGGTAATAAGATAGATGAATAGATAGATCGATCGATAAATAGATATATTACAACACACACTGAATAGTCCCCAGTACATAGATTTCCATCTTATCAACCACATCAACTTTTTCCATTTCAATTCCTTGCATAGGTTTTGTGTCGCCGACCGATCGCTTGATTTTCGGTCGAAGGTGGTCGGAATCAGGTCGTAAGCTTGGTGTAACTGGGGCTTAAAGGAACACAAAAGAATTTACATTTCAAACTTCATTATACGCACGTTATGCATAAGCACATAATTTCCTTTTGTTGATATATAACAGAGAACGTTTTCTGTTACGTGTAATTAAAAAAAATTAGATTTTGATGTATGAATAACATACATGTTTAAAATGTAAATATTTTTATGTTCCTCAGCAACTGCGATTATAACGATACTGATTTCCTTATTTTCTTCCCGTAGGCTACAAGTGGGTGAACTACGTATTGATACTCTGCACAGCGTTACCTGTCCCGCCGCTTTTCTTACTTCGTGAGAAGTACGAGCGTCACAACACGGACCAAGCGAAGGCAGAGTGACCTCAGACAAGTTCCTGATAAAGGAGCAGGAAAAAGAAGAAAGGCGTTTGTGAAATGTATCCCCTTCCACTGACGGGCGGACTCTCCTGGGAAGGCCGTGGGGTTCACCATCCCAGTGAATGGATTCGTCTGTCCTTTGTAGAATTATATCTTGGAAGAAATTAACGGAGACTGTTTGGCACAGTCATCCTGAGGGGTTTCCTTTTAACCGAGCAGGTTTGGCCCAGTCATCCCGAAAGTTTCTTTTTAATTGAATAAGTCCGTCCAACAATATAAAGAAACGGATATACAAAGTCTGGCAACGCGATGAAAAGCTCAACAACTTTAGAAGTTACACATTCTTCTAAAGTTTCCTTTTATTCCGACTGTGGGTTCTTCGTGATTAATATATATGTATATATATACATATATATGTATATATATATATATATATATATATATATATATATATATATATCACAAAAAACTCAGAAATAAACTTCAAATGAAAGAAGATTCTATATTTCGGCTGCCAACTGTATCCCTCTTCAGGAAACTACCTGAAGAGGGTTACAGTTGGTAGCCGAAATATAGATCTTCTTTCATTCGAAATTTATTTTCTCCGGCTGTGGGTTTCTTGTGTTATTTACAAATGTGCTACTACATTTCTGTTATATATATATATATATATATATATATATGTATATATATATGTATATGTATATATATATATACATATATATATATATGTATATATATATATATATATATATATATATACGTGTGTGTGTGTGTGTGTGTGTGTGTGTGTGTGTGTGTATGTGTGTGTGTGTGTGTGTGTGTGTATTTGTGTGTATATACATGTATTTACGTCGCTTCCTTTACTTCCTCTTCTTCACTCTCCGTTTCTCTCACCTTCAGCACTATCTACTATCTTCGCCTTCAGCGTTTTTCAGCTCCACCTTCCATTCCACCTACCCTACCTTTGGTTCACACTCCACCTACTTTTCATCCCTTGCCTCTATCTGTAGCTCCGCCAGGGTAGAAATAACTTCGCCAGTCGTGTAGTAAATGAATGGAGTAAACTTCCTGCAGAGGCAGTGGAATGTAGCACAGCGGTATGCTTTAATGTCTGCCATCTACCTTATTTCACTTGACTTTTTATTTATCATCATTCATTTATTTATTATTATTTGCTTATTTTTATTATCCACTATCTATTATAAAGTGTTATTATCTATCTTTGTTTATTATCTATCATGACCTACGTATTTGTCTTATCTATTTATTTATCTACTTATATTTATTTTTTCTCGTCCGACCTAGTCATGTACTTAAAGGTCTCCTATCGACATACTCTTCCTTTGTAATCCTTTGTAACTCCCCGACAAAACCTTTTCATAAGAAAAAAGGTAATCGCAAAGACGATGGATAACTTCCTCTTATCCAGCTTCGGTTGTCTGCTCCTTCCTTGAAAGAGTTGTGCTTCAGTGCCTTGACTTTGATTCAAACATTATGGCGGTGGGCAGGGATGACCCTTCATTCCTGAGGTGATAGAGCTGAGACATACTCAATAGATTTAATTGCACATGGTGTGAGTGTAATCTTTCATTCGGCCATCCCCCTCATAAGGATAGAAAGTCTTTTTGGCATATATATATATATATCAATGTGTGTGTGTGTGTGTGTGTGTGTGTGTGTGTGTGTGTATGTGTAGATATATATGTATGTACACACACACACACACACACACACACACACACACACACACACACACACACACATACACACACACACACACATGTAGTATATACTAGTTACTATTATTTCTATTAGCATTTTGTGTACATGTAGGAAATTAAAGTGATGCGTAGTTGGATGTGTGTGTGTGTGTGTGTGTGTGTGTGTGTGTGTGTGTGTGTGTGTGTGTGTGTGACATGTAACGAGTGCTGGAAGTTTCGAGAAGAAAGCAAAATTGCCATTTCTATTTACGTAATTAAATTATCATTTCTATTTTTTGTAAATGCAAAAGTTGAATGAAAGGAAAATAGATTATTATTATAATAGATTAAATTATTGTATTATTTCGTGTGTCTGTTATTTTCTGTGTACGAGTGAATAATTGTAAACAAATTGGGTGAAAGGAACTCTCGGGGACGCCATCCGTCGCAGGATTAGTCATTATGAGGCGAGACCTGGAAGTGAGTGCTAGCGCCAGTGGCGTGCTTGGTGTACATATTCGCTGTGTAATAAAAACTGTGAACTGGAATCGACTATTATTTCACTTGTTGCACAACCAACACACACACACATACATACATATATAAAGGTCCATTCCTGCCCCACGCCCATTGCCCGAGTCAGAAGAAATGCAGGAAGACGCTGCACCTCCACAGCAGGTCTCGACAGCCCAAGCTAGTTCACTCAAACTGCCTCACTCCATGGCGACTCTTTACCTCCTCATCCACTCCAAAAGTCACAGAAGACAAGATGAAGACCCTTTGGGGTATGTCACTCTATCGTCCACTTACAACCATTCTCCATTCACACTGATCTTCAAATCGCTCACTTTCAATTTTCTATCCGAACACATAAAGAAATTGACCTCAATTAGCTTCCCTCTATTCTATACGTCCCACAATGCCTCTCTGTCAATCCGACCAGATGCCTTCTCAAGATCCACACAAGTCTGAAAGACATCCTTACCTTTTGCCAACTACATATCTGCCTTCCTACGAGATTTCTATCCACGCTGTTCTTCCTGAGTTATTTCCTCTGTTCTCCTGCTAATCATCTCAATTGACACCCTGCCACAATGCCACGGGTGAATTTACCCTTCGGGGTTAAAATATCACATGACAAGGGGGTGAATAATTGACGTACCCCGGTACCTGATAGTTGAATAGCAATTCAATTAAATTCCATTATGTAAATTGTGTGTGTATGAGGAAGAGAATGCTAAGTATGGATGTATGTTCACCTTGGTCTTTGAATCACGTGCTGGACTCGTGATGGACAGCTATTTCCCCCCCGGAAGAGAGCTCAGAGCTCGTATGACCGATCTATGGGTAATGCTGTGACCTTACATGCACACACACACCCAACTCCCCGCCCACGAGAGTTGGAGTAACGACTCGAAGCGCAGCGATACTGAAACAATTTCAGCCCTGGGCAGGATTCGAACCCGGACCGCCGTAGTGACAGTCTGGGACTCTACCAACCGCGCCACCGAGTCGTGTGTGTGTGTGTGTGTGTGTGTGTGTGTTCACTTTGGTCTTTGGATCACGTTTTTGACTCGTGACCGACAGCTATTTCCCTCCCGGAAGAGAGCTCAGAGCTCGTATGTGTGTGTGTGTGTGTGTGTGTGTGTGTGTGTGTGTGTGTGTGTGTGTGTGTGTGTGTGTGTGTGTGTGTGTGTGTGTGTGTGTGTGTGAGAGAGAGAGAGAGAGAGTGTGTATTTACCTAGTTGTATTTTACGGGACGAGACTTATGCTCGTAGTGACCCGTTTTCGTATCTCTCCGCATCCAGTTTATTCTTACAATCGTGTATAGTTTTAGCATTCACCGTTTCTCCGTTTAGTTTGTTCCGGACATCAATCACTCTATGTGGGAAGCTATTCTTTTTCAGGTCTCTTCTATAAGTGTCCTTCTTTAGTTTCTTTTCGTGTCCTCTTGTTTCTCTTCTGTCCCACTTTGATAAGTCATCTCTATCGAGAATTTCCATACCTTTCATAATTCTGTAAATGGTCAATAAATCACCTCTTTCTCTTCTCTGTTCCAGTGTTGACAGATGTAATTTCTCCAATCTTTATTCGTATGTCAGATTTGACATTGTAAGTGGTATTTTTGTCGCTGCTCTTTGAATTCTTTCTAATTTTCTTATGTTCTTCTTTATGCTGGGTGCCCACAATGTTGTAGCATATTCTAGTTAAGGTCTTATCAATGTAACCACTATTTTTTTTTAACCAACTCCTCGACGGTTGGACACGGTAGGTGGCGGTTGCTTGGATAAGCTCTGCTACTGACCCCCGTTTTTCGCAAGATATACGGTGTTCCTATTATTCGGAGTTGGCCGGAGGCCTTGTTAAAACCCAGTGCATCGTACAGTGTTATCAGTGAACTTGATTATTGTGGAACTTAGCCGAAATAGTGATTTATACTCGGGGAGGGCCTCCCTGATCGAATTCCTCACATCTGCGCATGCGCAGTGCGAGGTGTTTGACACAGGTACCCACATCATGGCCACATCACTCACCTGGTAAAACTGCTCAAGTCACAAACACTGCAAACTTGCCTCGTAAAATGGAATACACAGGTCCCGGCTCCCTTGCAAATATTGAAATGGATCTTGCATTAAGTGAGGATGACGACCTGTCACTGAAAAACTGGCCTCGTCTCGATTATCACGATCACCCACAAATGACACCTGTCAATCCATCTCCCCAGCCTATGGACTTCACCAACGCTTCCGCAAAGCGTCCTATAGATAGCGATTCCGATGCCAATAGCGAAGAGACATCTCCCGCTGCCAAGGCCACCAAGAGTGACAAGGCTCTGCCTCTACAAGATGCTACCATACTCATTCCATCACGACCTGCTACGCAGAATGCACCTCCCCCACCCCCACCCCCACCTTCATCTACTTCTCTTGCCTTTGCCCCCCGTTCCGAGTATGTCAAACTACAATTCAGAGGGAACCCAGGAGTTAATGAGAAACTGCGATGGCTTTCTGAAGTCGTAAGAATGTTTGGTCTTAATCGAGAACTAGCCGAGGTCAAAATGTCAGCTGTCACATCTAGTTATGTCTACATATCGAGACGCCGACAGGACATCATAGATGAGGTCAAGGATGGGGCGATTTTGTCGTTATCTCTTGATATACAAGATTCTGTAGATAGACCGCGCAAGTTCCCCACATATCTCATCACACGATATCCTGTAGATATTGAACCAACTTTAGCTAAGGAGCTAACAGGGGTATATACTGTACGCCGTTTCCTGCAGAATAAGGTACCCATCAACAGACTTGTAATTACATGGAGCCTACCTAACCCGCCCCCATCCCACATTAACTTTTCCTTCCTTCCTTGTCTACCACCATGTGAACTCCGCAAAATGCCTGACGAAAAACCATGGTGCTTCAAATGTTGGGGTATTGGTCATATCTCTCGGTATTGCAATGCCCATGAAAAGTGTGCATGGTGTTCAGCTGAACATGACTCGCGTTCCTGCCCTCATCGTAGTCCTACAGCAACCACAGTACCTACCTCTACCTCGGCATCATCGACAGACTCACCAAAACCACCTACACCAGACAAATCGCAGTGGAAATGCCCGCGATGCCAAATGCCCGGAGTTAATGTGTGGCATGGATGTACCAAACGAGTACGCTTGGCTCCGAGTACCCAAACTCCACCCCCACCGCCACCATCGCCGCCATCCACCGCTGCCGCCTCTCGGCAGATCATTACGCTCCAAGAGGCCGTAGAATCTCTCAAGTCTCAGTGTGTCTCCCTTACAAATCGTGTTGCAATTATTGAAACTCGATTTGATAGCATCGAAGCTCGCTTTGATTCTCTTATGGCCGCCTTTGACTCCTTGTCTACACGACTATCGGTTAACGATGCAACACTCAAATCGCTCGTGGATGCCCAGCAGGCTAACATCGCGTCAACCTCTGCACTTACTGTTAAATTTGACTCACTCGCTACTCGCCTCGAGAAAATGATTGCCATCACAGTGGACGCCCCCTCCCGAGGACCAACAGGAGGTAGTGCCCGATCCTCTACTATCGTCTCACCTGGCCTCCGAAAGAACAGAAATAACGTTCAATAACAACGCACAGCTACACATCCTCTCTTGGAATGCCTGTGGTATAACCACACCCGCGAAGGTTGCTGCACTCAGGGCCTACGTCAACCATCATCAACCGAACGTCATCTTTATCCAAGAAGCTTTTGTTGGACGTCCCACTGGTGGGGGGGCAGCCCCATCCCTTAGTGGTTATATTCCATATGTTCACCACATTCGAAATGGGCTCCTTACTTATGTACACTCCACCGTCCAGCATCGACCACTCGGCACTTCCGAAGACAATGACACGACTTACCAACTTATTGAGGTTGCACTAGGAAGTGGTACAATTCGCCTCTGTAACGTTTACTCTGCCCCTGGTAAGCTGAATACTGCAGCCCTTCCTACTCCCACAACTCGTGGTATGATATACATGGGCGATTTTAATGCTAGACACCCTACCCTAGGTGACCAATCGGACACTGTAAATCGTAGCGGAACCCGGCTAGTCGACTTTATACATCACAACCATCTAACTCGCTGGAACACTGGTGGTGCTACGCACTCTCGGGGGGGTACCCTCGATCACATACTTACATGTGGACTCGTGCCTACCAACGTCAAGTGCTTTTCGGTGCCTGTCCTCTTCTCAGATCACCTCGCTCTCTGCCTTCGGTATTCAGTCCCAGTGATGCCTACTCCAGCTTACCAACGCACGCGAATCAGTATCCCCCCAAAGTATTCTCCCAACTACGTCTCCTTCGTATCTGCACACCTCCCCAAGTTTAATGTTGAATCTCCTGAAAAGTTATACAACTCTCTTGTCACCTGCACACACAACTTTTTCGATCGTTATGTACGTAGGCCAAATATCAAACGCCAGACGAGAGTACAGCCTTGGATGCTCAACGACTGTATACTAACAGCAGATAGACAGGCAGAAGCAGACGGCCTTGCATATCAGAGATCTAACCCCGACACTCTACGGCAATACCAAGAATCAAGTTCCGCCTTGGTAACCATACAACAGTGTGCACACACTGACGCCTGGAACCAATTCACTAATGGCATCAACCAACAGACGAGCGTGGGAACCATGTGGAGACTTATTAAGAAGGTGATCCGAAAGAAGACACCCATTGGTCTTCACCATAGCCCATCTCATTACGCACAGGCCCTCATAGAGGATTGGTCTGAACAATCCAGTGTTCGTAATCTCCCAGCGCATATTAGAGAGTCCCTCTCCACTCATTCGTTACATCGCACTCTTCGTCTGTCCGCAGCTATGCTAGAACCAGATGAGGAGGACAATATACCCATAACAAAATCCGAATTATGCCGTGCTCTTGCCAGCAGTAGGTCGACAGCTCCGGGTGATGATGGTATCACGTACTCAGTCCTCCGCCTTCTCCTAAAAGTACCAGGTGACCCCCTCCTCCGTCTCTATAATCTCTGCCTACGATATGGATATGTTCCACAAGCCTGGACGACCAGTCTCATTGTTCCAATTCCTAAACCCGGTTCCGACAAATTCCGACCCATTTCCCTCACGTCCTGCTTTAGCAAAGTGCTTGAGCGTATTCTTCTCAACCGCCTCATGTTCCGCCTCCACGACAAACTCCACTAGGCTTTATGGCTTTCTGCCCCACCGCAGCACACATCACTGTCTCTTTGAATTATACACCCGCCTCTCTCCTACCAGTATTGTGGCCTTTCTAGATCTTAAAAGTGCATTTATCATTGCAAACAAGGATATAATCCTCGATCAGTTTGTAGATTTTAATATCAAAGGGAATCTCTTGAGATGGGTGCAAGGATACCTGAGCAACAGATCGTCTCGTGTACTCTTGAAAAAGGGGCTATTAGTGCTACCAGGAGATTTGACCTTGGCACCCCACAGGGAGGTGTCCTCAGTCCATTTTTATTCAATGTCCTCATGCATCGCCTTCTTTCTCTACTCCCTGATGTCCCAGGTACCCAAGTTACATATTATGCAGACGACATATACATCCATTCGACTTCCTCTGAAGATCTTCAGCTCTTTCTCCACTCGTTTTATGAACACTCATCTTCATGTGGTCTCATCATCTCCCCCGAAAAGTGCAGGATCTTCTCTCCCTGTAAGCCACGAACACTCCCTGCTTTCCTAGTAGGTACCAGCGTTATACCACTCTGCACGCAGTATATCTACCTGGGAGCGCCCGTCCGCGTCACCACCCCCCACCCCCGTACGGCAGCGTATTCATCCACTTGTTGATGACGTATTGACTCGACTACAACAACGCCTAACACCTCTTCAGTGGCTTACCAACAACGCTGCTGGGATCTCCATAGCAGTGGCAAGAAATATATACGTAGCATTTATCCGCTCAGTCATCGATTATCTCTCTCCTGCCTTATGTCAACTACCTAAATCAGCATTGAACCCCCTCGATAAGTTTCAAAATAAAGCTATGCGGCTCATACTAGGTTGCCCAATCTCTACTCGGGTTGCCAATATGCTACAGGAACTACATCTATCCCCTCTGACGGAACGAATACACGCTAACGTAACATATTTCACTGTTAAATGCTTACACACCCCACATATTAGCCCCCACTACTCGAATGTCATCACAACGTCTCTCGACCCCACCGCACCTCGACCCCGACTCCAACCTGGTGGTTGCGCCCTTATTAGAGCCATTTGCACAAACCTACAGAGTATAGGATTTCATATTCCTAGACAAGAAATTGTTCACAATCCGCCCCCCTGGAAGGTTCCGCTCCCCGCCGTCACCTATACACCAACATGCAAGAGTGACCTGCCCCTACTACAGAAGCAACTAGCTCTAGAAACCATCGCCAAAGTGACCTCTTCCCTCCCAGCTGTTCATACAATATACACAGACGGGTCACTGCAACCGGACGGAAACACGGGCTGTGCCATCTACTCGCCTAGTATGGTTCCACCCCATGGAGGCTGGATTGGACGCCGACTACCAGGTTTCCTTAGCTCAACTTCCTGCGAGCTCCACGGACTCCTGGATGCTGTCAATCTACTGCTACTGCTACGTATTGGTAGTAATGGCCTAATTATCTGTGACTCTCAATCTGCTCTCCGTGCCTTGTCCTCCCAAAAATCAGAATCCCATAACCTAGTAACTCGCATTCTATTTCAGTTAGCCACAGCCCTTGAGCACTCCCTTGTTATTCACTTCCTGTGGATCCCTTCTCACGTAGGAATAACTAGCAACGAGACAGTGGACCTACTCGCCAAGGCAGCCTGCGAACAGCCCTCACCTGCAACTGACGCTTCACCTAGTTCCCTCTCATTCTACAGACGCAAAATACGTGCTGCAGCTCATTTGCCTATCGTTCACCGGAGGAATATCGAACGACCTTCGAGTGTGACCATTCAGCACTATGATCACTTTGCCAATCGCCCCCACAAATATCGCCGCCGAGGACTCTTAGTTAGAAGACATAATGTGGTATCTGCTCGACTTAGATTAGGCTACAGACCAGTGTGGCAGGTGAGCGAGACAAGAGACATGCCTCAATTTTCTTCCTGTAAACTGTGTGACTTGCCCAATGCAAACAACCTTCAGCATTATTGCCTTGAATGCCCTGCAGTAACAGATTTAATCCCCCATAGAGAGTCTGTCATTGATGTATGTAAATACTTGCTTGCCGATAACCATTTAGAAACACTACTCTTACGTCACCCACACTTTGGTGGGTGCTAACTATCGTTATACGACGTAATAATTCTCATGTATGATCTTGTCCACGACTGTCTCAATTATGTCAATGTCTCTTATATCATGACTGTGATATTGTACATACTTTTGTTTTATATATACTGTTGACTGTGATTGTTTAATACATGCTGTTATTACCACTGATTATATACCGTGTTCTCCACCACTATGTCCCAACCTCTGAAATTTTGTACTTAACTACGAATTGCCACCTCAGTCGAACAGCGTGTCCTATGAGTCACGATCCTCATGTAAATAGTTAATTACCTATGTACTAGGCTTGCCGCTCTTTGAGCGTAATAAAATGATTAAAAAAAAACAACAACTCTTCATCTATGTAGTCGAAGGCCGCTTTCATTGATCTTAGTAGGTTAAAAGTCTCTCCAAATAATTTATTGACATATTTATCAGGTGTCAAGTCGCTTGAGATGATTACTCCCAGGTCCCTTTCCGAATTGACTTTTTTGACTTCTTTGTTTCCGATATTATATTGACCCGATACTCTATTTTTTACCTTTTCCAAATTCTATTATACTACATTTCTTAATGTTGTAGTTCATCTCATATTTCTGACTCCATCCACATATTTTGTCTAGGTCTTCTTGTAGTGATCTACAATCTTCTTCCGGTTTTACTCTCTTGGGTAATTTGGTATTGTCAGCAAAGAAGTTCATGTAACAATTTACTCCCTCATCCATATCATTTATATATATGGCAAACATTAAAGGAGGCAATACAGAGCCCTGCGGGACGCCACTTTTCACATCTTCCCAGTTCAAATTTTTGTCTCTAAGTACCACTTTCATTTTTCTTCCAATTAAGAAATCTTTCATCCATTCCAGCAGCTTACCTTGTATTCCTCCTATTATTTCAATTTTTATTATAAATTTTTATGTGGTACATTATCGAATGCCTTCTGCAAATCCAAGAAGGCGCAATTTGCCCAGCCATCTCTTTCTTGTATTATCTCAATTAATCTCGAGTAAAAGCAAATTAGGTTTGTGGTATACGATCTTCCACTTCTAAAGCCAAATTGTTTAGGGTTTACTATTTTATTTTCTTGCAAGTGTTTGGTCCATTAATTTCTGATTATTTTTTCACATATTTTTGCTACTGTGCTTGTAAGGGATAAGGTCTGAAATTTGTAGGATCTTCCCTATTTCCACCTTTATATATTGGTACTATGTTTGCATCTTTCCAAACTTGTGGTACCTTTCCTTCTTTGAGTGAGAAGTCTATCATCATGTATAGTTTGTCTGTTAGTTCGTCTATACACTCTTTCACTATCCAATTTGCAATTCCATCTGGTCTATGCGATTTCCTGACATCTAGGTTTTTTATTTGATCCCTTTTTTACTTATTTATTTATTTTGTGTGTGTGTGTGTGTGTGTGTGTGTGTGTGTGTGTGTGTGTGTGTGTGCACGTGCACGTCGAGGGAGAGAGAAAGGATGGGAGAGGAGGGGAGAGTGTCAATCAATCATGTTTAGTCCTGTTCAATCTTATTGCACACCCTAAGGAGGTAAATGGAGAAATACATCAAGCCATAGGGGTCAATAATGGAGGAAAATTTTGAGAATCCCTGCCCTACCACATATTTCCAACTACACGGACTGATTGTATTGTATTATTAATACTATTGCTGTTGCTACTATCATAATCATTACCAATACTCTTAGTATACTCATTTTTACTATTATTAGATTACCTGTATTTATATCATCATGTTATCATTGTTACTTCCTTTGTGATCTGGTTAATTGGGATAGCCAGACGAAGCTATAGCTGTTGATCAAACTGAAAAATCCTTCGTACGAAACTAGTCAGGAATAAACTCGGACCAAGATTCGTATTTTTCTTCATCCACCTTTTCATACTTGTCGCAATATATTAACAGATGTTTGCACCCACACACAAACACACAAACACACACACACACACACACACACACACACACACACACACACACACACACACACACACACACACACACACACACACACACACACGAGGAGAGATTGGCTAAACTGGAGTTACCGACACTGGAGCAAAGAAGAGAGAGAGGTGACCTATTGACCATCTACAGAATCATGAGAGGCACAGAGGTACTCGATAGAGAGAACTTACTTAACTGGGACAAAAGAAACACAAGAGGACATGGAAAGAAAATCAAAAAACATAGCTATAGAAGAGAACTGAAGAAAAACAGTTTTCCTCATAGAGTTTTGGACACTTGGAACAAACTGGACAATGAAATAGTATGCGCAAAAACCATTCATGAGTTTAAAAACAAACTAGACACTGCAAGATACAAAGGCGGGACACCACGAGCGTAGCTCCCCTTCCTGCAAAATACAACTAGGTAAATACACACACACACACACACACACACACACACACTGTGTCTCTCTGTCTCTCTCTCTCTCTCTCTCTCTCTCTCTCTCTCTCTCTCTCTGTGACCCAGAGGTGACCGAAGTCTGGACACCTATCTACCGGAACGATGGGAAATCTTCCGGGAACGTCCAAGTAGGACACAAGGGCATACGGGGACTGGTCGTCTGCCTACCAGAACGCTTGTTCGGCCAGGATTGGATTCAATGCAAATACTCATAAGCATGCAATTATGCACTCACACAATTTGATAACCATTTACACAATTATGAGAGGGATGGAAATTCTTGATAGGGATGACCTACTAAAATGGGATAGAAGAAATACAAGAGGACACGATAAGAAACTTACGAAAGACAGTTACAGAATAGATCTGAAAAAGAATAGTTTTCCACACAGAGTGATGGATATCTGGGACAAACTGAAAGAGGAAACAGCGAGTGCTAAATCTATACATGACTTTACGAAAAAACTGGATGTGGAGAGGTACAACAGCGGGTCACTACAAGCATAACTCTCCTACCAGAAAATACAACTAGGTAAATACAACTAGGTAGGTAAATACAAACACGCAAGCTACCTACTTTTGCTAATTCGTTTGAGTAGACACGACTTCGGTTACGATTTTTTTTTAATTCCCAAATGTCAAATTGCTATTTCGTTATACTGTGAGAAACTGAATGACGAACATGGAGAGGTTAAACCTCTACGAATGTTAGATACATTGTTGATGTGTTCATACGGACCTATTTTTTCCATATTGTGTATTTCATTGCGTGATTGTGTAACTCTTGCATCATTGTGGGTTCGAACGTTTGATCGTTTCTTATTGGTCGAGCCCGATATATAACCTCTCTAGCTCCGCCCATCGATATAGTTGCCAAAGACTCCCCGATTGTCAAATCGCAGTCAGGATTTTCAGTGTTTTGGATTCGTTTTCTCGAATAACGTTTACCTAGATGACACTCAGAGTGTTCTTGTCGTATAGGAAGTGTTCGTGTTTTTTTCAGGAGAATGCTTGGATGTAGTATTTTCGTCGTGTTGTCTTTCTTGGCAACGCAACCAGATGCAAACGGGAGAGTATATGTTCATCAGTCAAAAAGTAGGAGTAATTTCACTTCGTTGGTAAACCGTGGATGACAAGGCTGTCGAACGAACGCTTGTGTTGTGTCACAGAAGACTTTTTTTAATATCAGTTACTGGAAAATCTTTTAGCTATGGCGGACAGCGAGGAAGAATTTATATTCTGGGACTACCTAGCCATTGTGGTATACTTCCTGCTCAATTTGGGTGTCGGAATTTACGTAAGTAACCGATTTGTTCCATTTCCTGGGACACTGGATGCGTTCACCAGACCGTGTTGTTGTTGTTTTGTGTCACGTTACGTGTTGAGTGCTTGTTTGATCTTCTTGTGTCTGTGTTTTGGTTTAGGCTCGTGCAACTGTTGCATAATATTGACGTGAATGCACTGTAGTGTACATACGCACACAGGAACAAACAGACTCGTGCACACACGACTCGTGGCGCAGTGGTAGAGTTCCTGGCTGCCTCTACGGCGGTTCGGGTTCGAATCACGCCCAGGGCTGAAGTAATTTCAGTATTGCCACGCTGCGGGTCGTTACTCCAATTCTCATGGGCGGGGATTTGGATGTGTGTGTGTGTGTGCGTGTAAGGTCACAGCATTACCCAGAGATCAGTCGTGTATAAGCTCTGAGTTCTCTTCCGGGAGGAAAATAGCTGTCGATCACGAGTCCAACACGTGGTCCAAGACCATGGTGAATCACATGCACATACTCAGGGGCACAGGCACGCATGTACACGAACACGCACGGAAACGGGCACGCGCGCATGCACACACGCACACACACACACACACACACACACACACACACACACACACACACACACACACACACACACACACACACACACACACACACACACACACACACACACACACACACACACACACACACACACACACACACACACACACACACACACACACACACACGCACACACAGTGTTAAGGAAAGTAAAAACTGGAAAGGATTGCGAATCACTACAGGAAGACCTGAATAAGGTATGTAACTGGAGTCAGAAATGGAAAATGGACTTCAATATTAAGAAGTATAGCATAACGGAGTTTGGGAAAAGTAAAAATAGAATATCAGGACAATATAAAATTGGAAATAAGGAAGTAAAGGAGATATCCGAAAAGATTTGGGTGTAATCATCTCAAACGACTTGTCCTTTGATAAAAAAGATAAGCAAAATTGTCAGAAAATCCTATAACTTGCTAAGATCAATAAAAGTGGCATTTATGTATTTGGACGAAGAAATTATTAAAAAAAAATATATATTGGTCACACTGATAAGGCCTAGACTAGAATATGCGGCGACATTGTGGTCACCCTGTATAAAAAAAAAATATAAAGAAAATAGAAAGAATCCAGAGAGCAGCCAAAAAAATGGCCCCTGCACTTGCAAACTTGTCATATGAGGAGAGATTGGCTAAACTGGAGTTACCGGCTCTGGAGCAAAGAAGAGAGAGAGGCGACCTACTGACCATCTACAGAATCATGAAGGGCACAGAAATACTCGATAGAGAGGATTTGTTAAACTGGGACAAGAGAAACACAAGAGGACATGGAAAGAAAAAAAAATACATAGTTATAGAAAAGATCTGAAGAAAAACAGTTTTCCACATAGAGTGGTGGACACTTGGAATAAACTGGACGAAAAGATAGTGTGCGCAAAAACCATTCATGAGTTTAAGAGAAAACTAGACACTGCGAGATACAAAGGCGGGACATCACGAGCGTAGCTCCCCTTCCCGCAAAATACGAGGTAAATACAACTAGGTAAATAATTACACACGAGATGTTTCGGATATCCAAATTTTTTTGAAAATCCGCATTGGCAATGTAACATCCGTATCCGCTTCTGTAACCAACATCCACATCCGCGATTTGAAAATGAGGATGAGGATATTACTCAGCATAGTATTCAAAATTCCCACAAAAACATATATAGTAATAGAAATTGGTAAATGCCACACCACCTCTCTACGGAAATATGGTTTTTATTTAAAATTCCCCCAAAACATATAGCTATGATATATCTATATATTTTTAGGAATAGAAAGGGGTAAATGCCACACCTTGGTACGAAAATATGGTTCTTAGAGCGCTTGATCTTAAGAGTCAAATTCCCTTACGCATGGCGCCAGCATTTTCCCCTTTCTATTCTGGATGCCTCGCGTAAACAGCTCAAAAAAAAAAAAAAAAAAAAAAAAAAAAAAAAAAAAAAAAAAAAAAAAAAAAAAAAAAAAAAAAAAAAAAAAAAAAAAAATCATAGAATTGTTACAGAGATGCTAGCGATGGACGATTTGCCATTCAGTCATTTGGATGACCTACGTTTCATGAGACTGATGACTGAAATAGGACTTCAGTACAAGCTGAAACAGCGCAATTTTTACTCACCAATGGATTGTAACGAAATGTGAGTCAGCATCAATAAAGTGAAAAAAACTGTAAATGAAAACAAACTGAACTGCAATTTTGTTTTTATAATAAATGTATGGCCAGAAGCCTGAGCAGGTGTTTTATTATCGAGTATCACTGCTCGTGCCATTATTGGGGGATTTGAGCAATTGAACTTTGTGCTCGTGCCGTCCCCGTGCATGGAAGACGTGCTGGAGAATACATTTCTATAAAGTTTGGTGACCTGTTAGGCACGTGGAATATTCCAAGCAGAAGCATCCATTGTATCTCATGCGATGCCAGTACAAACACGAAAAAGGCTGTTTGAATAATGTAGACTGTACAGTACATAAGCTTCAAATAACTGTGAAAAATGGAATAGCTTTAAAGAAAGAAATTGGTGATGTAATTCTCAAGTGTCGCTCCTTTTAATCTCGTTTTCATCTGCAGTGTATTGTGGTGTATTTGATCAAGGGCTGGGCTCGCATAAATTCATCACTGAGCGTATACATTGTATGCTGTCGTGGCAGTTTCTTTGATTTGTCTGAATATTGTGCCTTCAATGGATTTAATTGCGTTGAATCTAGGTGTGGATTTTGCTTTTGCGTTTGTGATATGCTGTTTGAATGACATGGATGTATCGTATGTTAAGCCAAGAATCTGTGTGTGTGTGTGTGTGTGTGTGTGTGTGTGTGTGTGTGTGTGTGTGTGTGTGTGTGTGTGTTTAGGTGTGTGTAGGTGTGTGTAGGTGAGGGAATAGAGAGATAGAAATTCCCCCCCACCACGAAGGAAATAACTGTAACACAGAAAGAAATCAGCGACCAAATGAAAAGCCTTGATGTCAGAAAATCGCATGGTCCGGATGGAATTGCAAATTGGATACTGAAAGAATGTCTAGAGGAGTTAACAGATGAAATATACATAATCAAATGCTCGCCCAAAGAAGGAAAAGTACCACAAGACTGGAAAAATGCAAGTATTGTACCAATATATAAAGGAGGAAACAAAGAATATCCAACTAACTACAGACCGGTCTCCCTAACAAGCACAGTGACAAAAAATAGGTGAAAAGGTGATCAAAAGTAGATGGGTTAAACATCTGGAAAAAAAAAATATATATACTGAATCCAAATCAATTTAGACAAGGAAGATCCTGAACAACAAACCTGATCTGCTTCTATTCGAGACTAATAGAGATAATACAAGAGAGTGATGGATGGACATACTGTGCCTATCTAGACCTACAAAAAGCATTTGATAAGGTACCACACACGAAATTAATAAGAAAAATAGAATCAATAGGTGGCATCGGAGGAAAGTTATTGGAGTGGATGGAGGACTTCCTGACTGGTAGAAAAGTGAGGTTAGTAATTAGAGATAAATACTTGAAATGGGAAGAAGTGATAAGTGGTGTCCCGCAAGGCTCGGTACTGGCTCCAATCATGTTTGCCATATACATAAACAATATGGATGAAGGAGTAGAGTGTTATATGGATTTTTTCGCAGATGACACAAAAATACTAAAATACAGTAAAGGGTGGAGAAGGCTCATGGGAAATTGTTCTACTCGAGATGATTATTGACCATACAATGACACAGTGGATACAGGAGAACACTAGGTATAGAAATGAAGAAGAACCATCGAGACTAGACCTAATAATCACATCTGAACCTAGAATAATGGAAAAGATTGAATATAAAGCACCAATAAGTAAAAGTGACCACATATTGATTGAACTGGAACTAAATGAGGAAAAATATGTGAAAAATGAACAATATAGAAAAGGAAGAATGATGTATAAAAAAACAAACTGATAAAATAAGAGAATTCTTTCAAAAAGAAAACTGGGAAGGAATATACAAAGAAGAAAACAAAAAGACTAGAAGCTAAGGAAAAAAACGAGAAAAGAACAGTCAGAAAAAGAGAAATTCTATTGGAGAGTAGTGGATATGAAAGTGAGGAAATGGTTCATAGCAGAGAAAAACGGAAAGGAAACAGAAAACACGATGGAAGTAGAAGAGAATTAAAAGTGTCTTATACAAACATAGATGGCTGAATAACAGGCTTGAACGAAATGAAGGATTACCTGATGCAAAAAGAACCGGACATAATGGGAATTGTAGAGACAAAATTGAAAGGTCTACTACCACCCAACACTGTAGGACATGGTGCATATGATTATTGGATTAGAAACAGAGAGGTAAGAAGGAGGTGGAGGTATGTTACTGACTAAGAAGGGTATAAATGTGAGGAATGTCACATATGGAACGAATAGAGATGATTATGATGGAAGTGGAGGACAAGGATGGGAAGAGCAGGAAGTTTGTAGTAAATTATGTGCCTCCTAAAACGGCCTCGTGGGAAGAGAGAGAATACAAAAGTATGCTAGAAGACACAAGGATAACACTAAATAAGATAATGGAAGATGGAGGAAGAATAGTTATAATGGGAGACGACCTATGGGGAAATGTACTACTTGATATGATTATAGAACATACAATGACACAATGGATACAAGAGGTATAGAAATGAGGAAGAACTATCGAGACTGGACCTAATAATCACATCAGAACCCGAAATAGTGAACAAGATTGAATATAAGATACCAATAAGTAAAAGTGACCACATATTGGTTGAACTGGAACTATATGAGGAAAAATACATGGAAAAAATAAACAATATAGAAAGGGAAGATGGATGTATGGATTTTTTTTTTTTTTATAGAATAAGAGAATTCTTTCAAAAAGTAAACAATAAGGAGGAAACAACAGTAGAAGAGAAATGAAATATTTGGACAAAAAATTATAAAGGATGGAAAAGTATGCTCTAAGACGAAAAAAAAAAATATATGTAAAGTGTTGGTACAACAAAAGATGTAGGGAATTAAAAGGCAAAAGGGACAAAGCTTGGATAAAATGGAAAAAAGACAAAAGACCTGAAAAATGGAAAAATATATACTAGTACAAGTGTGCAGAGCGGAAAAGAGAAAGTATGAAAAAGGTGTCATAGAAAAATGTAAAGATAAACCAAAACTATTTTACAGATTTGTAAACAACAAACTGAAAAACAAACATGAATTAGAGAAACTACGACAAGGAGGAGTTGAATACACAGAGGAAATAGAAATGGCAGAAATTATGAACAAGCATTTTAAATCACTGTTTACGAGGGAGAACATACAACCCAGAGATTTCGAGTGGGAGAAGAAAGTCCTCCTTATGAAAGAGATAGAAGTGACAAGGAATGAAATGATGAATCACTTGAGTAATCTCGATGTCAGAAAATCGCATGGACCAGATGAAATGGTAAACTGGATTTTGAGAGAATGCAGGAATTAACTAACAGACAAAATACATAGTCTAATAAGCAGTTCATTGAAAAAAAGGAAAAGTTCCAGAAGATTGGAAAAGAGCAAATATAGTACCAATATATAAAGGGGGAAAGAAGGAAGACCCCACTAACTGTAGATCGGTCTCTCTTAAAAGTACGATTGCTAAAATTTGTGAAAGAATCATCAAAACTAGATGGTAAGGCATCTGGAAAAAAAAGTACTAAATCCAAGGCAATTTTGATTTAGATAAGGACGGTCATGCGTTATGAACTTATTGTATTTCTATTCAAGGCTAGTAGATGTAATAAAAGCAAGATATGGATGGGCTGATTGTGCATTTCTAGACCTGAAAAAAGCTTTCGATAAGGTGCTACACAAAAAATTACTAACAAAATTGGAAACTACAGGAGGAATACAGGGCAAACTGCTGAAGTGGATGGAAGACTTCTTGCATGAAAGAAAAATGAGAGTGGTGATAAGAGACAAACACTCAAATTGGAATGAAGTGATTAGTGGAGTTCCACAAGGAACGGTTCTGGCCCCAATAATGTTTGCCATATATATTAAT
>NC_134810.1:40340289-40382789 GCF_046742065.1 Oratosquilla oratoria | reverse complement strand
CCTACTCAAACGAACTCGCTTGACTATGTGTGACTTGGGTTTACGGAGGACTCGGTTACCATCAGATTGGACAATAGTAATTGTGAAAATGTTGAGTATGGTAATCACGATGCTTTGTATATAAAGATATCATTAACAAATGTACGCACCTTCAGCGTTAGCCATGGATTGGGCAATATAGGAGCGTTGAACTCTAAACCAGGAATGTAATAGCTGTCGATCACGAGTCCAACACATGAGCCAAGACTTTAGTGAATCTCACACGCACGCATGCACGCACGCACACACACACACACACACACACACACACACACACACACACACACACACACACACACACACACACACACACACACACACACACGTACGTACGTACGTGCGTAGGTACGTACGTACGTCAGACTTCACCGGGGTTAGATGTGTCGGCTGTTGACTGGCGCCTGCAGCTGCCAAGAGTCAGTGTGTTGACCCTCTCCTCCTTGTAGTTACTTTTAAGATCAGTGTGTGATGTTGTTCAAGTGTTGCTTCAAGTAAACGGCTGTTTTTTTTTTATAGTGACGCTCTTCAGTGAGTGGTGATTATAGTGTACTACCTACTAGTTAAGATGGCTACTCCCACCCGTCTACACTACACTACTGTTTTAATTAAGATCAGGGTGTGGTTACCCTCCTTCATCTGTGGTTAGTTACCTCAAAGATCTTAGCCTATTTCGTAACCGTGGACGTAGAACGGGACGCAACCAACATAGAAACATTAAGATAGAACGAGGAGAGTGAGAACAGTGATCACGCTGAAGCCTGTCACGGAACGCAGGATCATTGAGGTCTTATTTGTGATCATTTTGTCTTCTAGTGGGCATACTCCAAATTCAGCAAATTCATTGATCCCCAGGAGTTTGGTAACGTGAAAACATCCTCCACCACTCACTATCTTATTAGCTTCCTTAACTTTATCTTTAAAAATCTCGAGCAGGGCAAGACTTCACTTGCAGTGGTGTTCATTAACTTCAAGAAAGCCTTCGATCTTGTAGATCATACCACTATCATCACCAAAGCCATCCACCTTGGCTTTCCTTCCTCCTTGGTGGCTTGACTGTCTGACTTTCTGACGGACCGTTGTCAAGCTGTCAGATATCAGGGACACGTCTCTGCAGTCCAGCATCTCTCCTGTGGGGTGCCACAGGGAACAAGAATGGGGCCACTGTGTTTCCTGATGCTCATCAACGGTGCACTGAGAGACACACCGCACAGGTGGTATTATGTTGATAACTGCACGATGGGGATCCCTGTGGCCAACATTGACCTGAATTACGACCCACTGCAGGACACGCTGGACAAGCTACACACATGGATAGTGCACAACAAAGTCTCCATCAACCACAAGAAAACTGAGGTAATGCACTTCCACACCTCCAATGACATCCTCCCCCCTCCCCTGCTGACAATTGACGGCCAACCCCTTCAAGTGGTCCAGTCAACTAAGCTGCTGGGGATAACCATCGACAACAAGTTTACCTGGAAGGAGAACACTACCAACACCGTCAGGGCAGCCTCCTGCAAGCTGTTTATGCTGCGTCGACTGAGTTCATTAGGGGCACAGGCTGAAGATCTCAAGACCATCTACACTTCCTTCATTTTACCCAAGTTGATGTACGCATCACACTCCTGGGCCTCCTCACTCACTATGACGCAGCAATGACAGCTGGAGAAAGTGCAGAAAAAAGCCTGTCGCACAATCCTTGGCAAAGAATACACCACCTAACAGCACGCTCTCACCACACTAGGACTACCCACTCTTGCTGACCGTTATCTTCAGAGTCTGAGGTCATTTGCGGTCACCCTAGTTAAACATCCTCTGTACCGGAACCTGCTATCTCCTCAGATACCACGGCTGCAGGCGCGGCACCATAATACCATCAAGCCGATCAGAGCACGTACCGACCATACCGACATTTGTGGACTTAATATCAAGAATTATCATTGTTGTACTACACACCTATTACTCAGCTTATTGTTTTTGTCTAGTTTTTTTGAATGCTTGTAACAGCATCTTTTCACTGTCATAGTTTTATATTGTCATAATCATGTAGGATGTATATTTTCAGCAGAAATGCTGTTATACCCAATAAACCATTGCTTATTATTACTTTTACTATTATCATTATTATCATTATTATTATTACTATTATTATTATTACAAACATACACACACACACACACACACACACACACACACACACACACACACACACACACACACACACACAGGCAGACAGACAGACAGACAGACAGACAGACAGACAGACAGACACACACACACACACACACACACACACACACACACACACACACACACACACACACACACACACACACACACACACACACACACACACACACACACACATACACAAAATATGTAATACATATATATATATATATATGTATATAATATTATATGTGTGTACAGTATATATGTGTGTATATATAAGTATATATGTATGTTCGACAATAGCATATTACTTTCTACTATTAAAGTATATATATATATATATACTGTATATATATATATATATATATATATATATATGTATATATGATTGAATATATATATAATATAAATATATATATATATATATTTATGTTCGTTCATTAACTAATTGATTTCCGGGTTATATACCAAGGGATACTTTAGACAATTCTAGAGGAGTCTGTCGGTTGCAGTATGGTCATAGTGTGACAGATTCCCTCTCTTTCAGGTCGGCGCGTCCCTTTTCGCAAGCAACATAGGCTCGGAGCACTTCGTCGGCCTTGCTGGGTCAGGGGCTGCCGGAGGAATAGGCATCGGGGCCTTCAACTTCAATGTACGAACAAGAGTCTGGGTACAAATAATTTCGCGCAAGTGGACGTCTGCATTTGCATGTTCGCCGTACAGAATACAAAGCGTGTGTGTGCTTGTATGTGATTGTGGTTGTGGTTGTGTGTGTGTGTGTGTGTGTGTGTGTGTGTGTGTGTGTGTGTGTGTGTGTGTGTGTGTGTGTGTGTGTGTGTGTGTGTGTGTGTGTGTGTGTGTGTGTGTGTGTGTGTGTGTGTGTGTGTGTGTATGTATGTGTGTTTGTGTGTGTGTGTGTGTGTGTGTGTATGTATGTGTGTATGTGTGTTCGTGTGTTTCTGTTTGTGTATTTGTGTTTGTGTGTTTGTGCGTGCATGCGTTTGTGTGTATGAAGATGTATGTTTATATGTGTGTATGTGTATATATATATATATATATATATATGTATGTATATATATATCATACAAGTATGTGTGTGTGTGTGTGTGTGTGTGTGTGTGTGTGTGTGTGTGTGTGTGTGTGTGTGTGTGTGTGTGTGTGTGTGTGTGTGTGTGTGTGTGTGTGTGTGTGTGTGTGTGCGTGTGTGTGTGTGTGTGTGTGTGTTTGTTTTTGTGTTTTTGTGTGAGAGTTAATACATGAATGAGCGGCCCCAGATGTGATGGATTTTCCCCCGACCCTCAGGTTGATAAATTTGCTTATAATTAGAATAAATAAGAATTAAGATGCATGTGAAAGGCCTTTTTAATTCTTTATGCATATTTATATGGAAACTGTTATTAGCTCCTAAATATTTATTGATCTGTTTCCATATTTGTTTATTCATATGTTTGCATGTAAAATTTCTGTAAGTCTATTAATTTATCATCTTACAGTCGCTTATGCTTCTACAACTGATGGGATGGGTCTTCATTCCCGTCTTCATCGCCAGTGGGGTAAGTCAAACAAATATCCAACGTATATTGAAAATATAACTAAGGTCAGAGGCGTTCAGCTGTATATTGCAGGAAGATAATGGTCTTCTTCCAGTGTTTTAAGCCCCAGTCACACTATCACGGTTCCTGTCAAATGTTGTGAATTCGAAAAGTTGCAGGAAGACTTCACCTGCAGTATTTTAGACTTAAATGAGAACAATTCTATAATGTTTTATATTCGTATAGGTTTAACTTCTATTTTTTTTTAATTCAGCTTCTCAACATGTGACGAAAAGGTAATGTGACATTTGAAGATTCGAAAAATGAAAAATTGTAAATGAAGTCGTTTCTACTCAAACGAACTCGCTTGAATCGTGATAGTGTGACCCGGGCTTTATGTATGGCGATATGTATGAACTTAGTGTGTAGAAATCCGAACTTCGTATGTGGGTAGTATGTTGGGGGTACACAAGGATATGAACACACACACACACACACACACACACACACACACACACACACACACACACACACACACACACACACACACACACACACACACACACACACACACACACACACACACACTCGCATTGAAACGCACGCATATATATATAGATATATATATATATATATATATAATATATATATATATATATATATTGAAAAAGTAAGGAAGCAGGTTCTCTTGAATGCACATAGAGTTGAAAACTATAGGATTCGCACAATTATTCAGCTTTTTCATGAGGTTTTCCAAAGTTCTTATTAATTTTCTTGCATTAGGGAGATGAGCAGATATTAAATCAATTAATATAGCCATGTGATATATTTTGACGTTTCATCCTTAGGGGGTATCATCAGAATTGCATCTTTAACAATGAATTTACAATAGTAGAATATTAACAAAAATAAATGACATATCTTGACAAAGACGATATTACATACGACGTAGTTTACTTACAATGTAAAGTGTGTACCCTCGCCATGCTTTGACAGTTTATATACTTATGCTGACCTCACCGATTGGCCTCTCCCCGGCTGGTCGCACACACCACCCATAACCTCAGAGGGTAGAGTGCCGAAGGACTGGAGAAGGGCATGTATATTTCCATTTTTCAAGGGAAAAGGGGACAAGTGTGAATGTAGTAGTTTCAAAGTTTGTTGAGTGTAGTTAGGAAGGCTTAGGGGGGTTTTGATTGAGGATCAGGAGAGGAACAGAGGAAGTAATTGGTGAGGCACAGTGTGGGTTTGGGACAGGTACGGGTTGCGTGGATCATATTTTTGTGGTAAGGCAGATTTATGAGAAAGCTTTAAGAAAAGGTAAGAATGTTTTTTTGAGGCCTTTATGGATTTAGAAAAGGCTTATGACAGGGTAGACAGGAAGGCACTACGGGAGGTATTGCAGATATACGTGATAGGAGGAAAACTGTTAAAAGCAGTCAAGAATTTTTACGATAGTAGTGGAGCCTGTGTTAGAATTAGAAATGGAGAGCGAGTGGTTTGAGTGGCAGGAGGAACACAAGGAAAAGTATTTCTAGGAATCAAAGGGTTGAAATAAATAAATTTAGGTTAATTTAAACCATTAAACTGGCCATGCAACATTTCATTCTATCTCTGCCCCACACAATGGAATTTAACACTTAGGATACCTTTTGCCTAAAAAAAAAAAAAAAGAGTAAAGCGTTTGGTGATGCGTGGGAGAAATGTTGTCAGACCGGTTTGAATAGGAATGACTCTGCAAAACCGTGGGGGAAGCTCCTACTTTCTCTATCTCAACTCTGCTTCATTCATCCTCTCTGCTTTTACAACCATGACTTACAACCACGACTTAAGTCGTGGTTGTAATTGGCGGTTTTAAGTCGTGGTTGTAGGTGGCGGTTATAAGTGGGGGTTGTAGGTGGCGGTTGTAAGTCGTGGTTGTAGGTGGCGGTTGTAAGTCGTGGTTGTAGGTGGCGGTTGTAAGTCATGGTTGAAAGTGGCGGTTGTAAGTCGTGGTTTTAGGTGGCGGTTGTAAGTCGTGGTTGTAGGTGGCGGTTGTAAGTCGTGGTTGTAGGTGGCGGTTGTAGGTGACGGTTGTAGGTGGCGGTTGTAGGTGGCGGTTGTAAGTCGTGGTTGTAGGTGGCGGTTGTAAGTCGTGGTTGTAGGTGGCGGTTGTAAGTCGTGGTTGTAGGTGGCGGTTGTAAGTCGTGGTTGTAGGTGGCGGTTGTAAGTCGTGGTTGTAGGTGGCTGATGTAGGTGGCAGTTGGTGGCGGTTACAAGTGGGGGTTGTAGGTGGCGGTTGTAAGTCATGGTTGTAGGTGGCGGTTGTAAGTCGTGGTTGTAGGTGGTGGTTGTAAGTCGTGGTTGTAGGTGGTGGTTGTAAGTCGTGGTTGTAGGTGGTGGTTGTAAGTCGTGGTTGTAGGTGGTGGTTGTAAGTCGTGGTTGTAGGTGGCGGTTGTAAGTCGTGGTTGTAGGTGGCGGTTGTAAGTCGTGGTTGTAGGTGGCGGTTGTAAGTCGTGGTTGTAGGTGGCGGTTGTAAGTCGTGGTTGTAGGTGGCGGTTGTAAGTCGTGGTTGTAGATGGCTGTAAGTCGTGGTTGTAGGTGGCGGTTGGAAATCGTGGTTGCAAGTGGCGGTTGTAAGTCGTGTTTTTAGGTGGCGGTTGTAAGTCGTGGTTGTAGGTGGCGGTTGTTAGTCGTGGTTGTAGGTGGCGGTTGTAGGTGGCGGTTGTAGTTAGCGGTTATGTGTGTGTGTGTGTGTGTGTGTGTGTGTGTGTGTGTGTGTGTGTGAGTGTGTGCGTATTTATATATATGCACACATATCTTCTTTCAGGGGGAATGTGGAGGCCCAGTGGGTAACCACATCTCCCAAAAAGAGATCAGCTAGCCAATTAGACAAGTTTGTCTAGCTAATACTAGTTTGTTTAGATGATTAGAAGATCTCAAAGATCACTGGATCGAGTCTTCCATAACTAGATTTATTCATCTAAATTTAGAAAATAAAATCTACATTCCTATCTATGACGTCATGTCGTTCAATACCAGGTCGTGACGTCATAAGTGAATGAATGACGTCATAGGCTGGAGTAATGTCGTCAAGATAATATTTTTTGTGTTTATTATTTAGGATGTCGTCAGGTGATTTTATTTAGCATAAATGGATACATATATATATATGTATATATATATATATATGTATATATATATGTATATATATATATATGCAAAGTAGTCACTTGCATAAGTGAACACACGTACCCGTGTTCTTATTAGCATATATATATATATATATATATATATATATATATATATATATATAACACCAGACTCAGGAGTAGGTAATTTATTCCCGACGTTTCGAGTCCTGTCCGGGACTCGTCCTCAGGGGATACAGTGAATTACATGGTCTTAATATACTAATAGCTACGCCCGCCGGGGGGGGGGGGAGACGCGGTAACCTGTCATGCGAGAAGGCAGGCGCCATGATCTGGTTCATGCGAGAGTGTGTAGTGGTGGAGGGGGAGAAAGTAGGCGCTGTGACCTGGGTCAAGCGAGACCTGGGTCAATCGAGAGTGTGTGGTGGTGGAGGGGGAGTATGTAGGCGCTGTGACCTGGGTCAAGCGGGAGTGTGTGGTGGCGGAGGGACAGGGGGGGAGGAGGGGGAGGGGGAGGGAGAGAACCTGCTTCTTACTCCTGCGTATATAGAGTTGCGTATAATAGCCCTATTAATGCTAGCCTCGTTGGTGGCCCACGCTTCTAAGAACAATATGCTTCCGTTCTTACAACCACGAATTAGAGCCACTACTTACAACCACCACTTATAACCACGACTTACAACCACCAATTAAAACTACGACTTACAACCACCACTTACAACCACTAACAACCAATTACGCAAGGTTACAACCACGACCTACAGCCACAACTTACAACCACCACTTACAACCACCACTTACAACCATCACAACCAATTATGCTAGGTTACAACCACGACTTAAAACCACAACTTACAGCCACGGCTAACCCCCACTTAATTCCACGACTTACAACCACGACTTACAGCCACGATCTACAACCACGACCTACAACCACGACTTATAACCAAGACTTAAAACCACGACTTAAAACCACGACTTACAACCACCACTTACAACTACAACTTACAACCACAATTTACAACCACGACTTACAACTACGACTTACAACCACTATTTACAACCACCACTTACAACAACGCCTTACAACCACCTTTCAACAAATTCCTTTAGGTTACAACCACGACTTACAAAGACCACCTACAACCATGACCTACAACCACAACTGACAACCACGACCTACAACTACAGCTTACAACCACCACTTTTCACCACCAATTACAACTACCACTTACAACCACCACTTACATCCTCCACCTACATCCTCCACCTACAACCACCACTTACAACCCCCAGTACTAATTGCAACCATTACCTACAACCACCACTTCAACCACCAATTAGGTCTGGTTACAACCACGACTTACAACCACGCAACCACCACTTACAACCACCACTTACAACCACCAATTACAACCAAATACGCTAGGTTACAACCACGACTTAAAACCACATTTTACAGCCACGGCTTAGAACCCCCACTTACTTCCACGACTTACAACCACGACTTACAGCCACGATATACAACCACAAATTACAGCCACGGCCTACAACTACAACTTACAACCACGACCTACAACCACGACTTATAACATACTTACAACCACGACTTACAACCACCACATACAACCACAACTTACAACCAAGACTTACAACCACGACTTACAACCACCACTTACAACCACGACCTAAAATTATGACCGATTTACAACCACAACTTACAACCACGACTCACAACCATGACTCACAACCACGACTTACAACCACCACTCCCACTTACAATCGCCACTTACAACCAAAATTAGGGTAAGTTACAACCACAATTTACAACCACCACCTACAACCACCCCTTACATACTCCACTTACAACCGCCACATACAATCACGATTTACAACCACGACTTACAACCATCACTCCCACCTACAACCACCACTTACACACAATTAGGTTACAATCAGGACCTACAACCACGACTTATAACGACTTACAACCACGACCAAAACCACAACACCACTTATAGCCATCAATTAAATGTACCACTTATAACTACCACTTACAACCACCACTACAAATTACAACCATCACCTAAATCCAACTACAACCACCACTTTCAACCTTGACTTTCAACCACGACTGACAACCACGTCTTACAACCACCACTTACAACCACCACTTACAACCAAGACTTACAACCACAACATACAACCACAACTTACAACAAAATTAGGTTAAGTTACAACCACGACTTACAACCACCACTTACAACCACAACTTACAACCAAAACTTACAACCACGACTTACAACCACCACTCTCAACCACGAGTTAAAACCAATACTTACAACCACGATTTACAAATACCACTTACAACCAATTACGCTAGGTTACAACCACAACTTGCAACCAATTACGCTAGGTTACAACCACGATATACAACCACGAATTACAACCACTACCTAAAACCACGACTTACAACCACTACCTAAAACCACGACTTACAACCACGACCTAAAACCACGACTTACAAACACGAATTACAACCAGCACTTTTAACCACGACTCACAACTACGACTTACAACCACGTATTGCAACCACGACTTGCGACCACGACCTACGACCACGACTTACAACCATGACTTACAACCACGACTTGCAACTACGACTTAGAACCACCACTCTCACTTACAACACCACTTACAACCAACAGCTAGGTTAGGTTACAAACATGACTTACAACCCTGAATTACAACCACCACCTACAACCACGACTTATAAACACTACTTACAACCACGACTTACAACCACGACTTTCAACCACGACTTACAACCACGACTTACAACTACGACCTACAACTACTACTTACAACAAATTAGGTTAGGGGACAACCCCAATTTACAACCACGACTTACAACCACAAATTACAACTACGACATACAACCGCGACTTACAACCACAACTTACAACCTGCAATCAGGTTAGGTTATAACCACGACTTACAACCGCGACCTACAACCACCACTTACAACCACGACTTACAACCACGACTTATAACCACCACTTACAACCACGACTTACAACTACCACTTACAAGCACAACTTAGAATAACGACTTACAACCACGACTTGCGACTACCACTTACAAACAATTACGTTAGGTTACAGCCAAGACTTACAACCACTACCTACAACCACCACTTATAAGAACAACTTACAAGCAATTACGCTAGGTTACAACCATGACTTACAACCACCACTTACAACCACGACTTACACCCACGATTTACAACCACGACTTACAACCACCACTTACAACTACGGATTACAACCACCAATTACAACCACTACTTACAAACACCACCTACAACCACAACTCACCACCACGACCTACAACCACCACCTACAACCACCAATTACAACTACCACTTACAGCTACCACTTACAACCATCCCCTACAACCACCACCTATAACCATCACTTCAACCAATTAGGTTAGGTTACAACCTCGACTTACAACCACGACTTATAACCACGACTTTCAACTATGACTTACAACCAATACTTACAACCAAGACTTACAACCACCTACAAATCACAACTTACAAACAGCACTTATAACCACGACCTACAACCACAACTTAAAACCACCACTACCAATTATGACCAACACTTACAACAAGCACCACCAAATACAACCAACACTTCAAACAGCAACTACCACTTACAACCACGACTTACAACCACGAAATGTAACGACTTACAACCATCTCCAACCACCACTTACAACCACCAACTACAAGCACGAGTTACAACCACGACTTAGAAAAAAATTAGGTTAAGTTACAACCACGACTTACAACCACCACGTGCAACCACAAATTACAACCAAGACTTCCAAACACGACTTACAACCACCACTTGCAAACACGACTTACACCCACGACTTACAAGCACGACTCACAACCACGACTTACAACCACCACTACCAATTACAACCATCAACTAAAACCAACTACAACCACCACTTACAACCACAACTTACAACCACAACTTACAACCACCACTCTCAACCACGATTTACAACTACGATTTACAACCACGATTTACAACCGCAACTTACAACCGTGACTTACGACCACGACCTACGACCACGACTTACAACCATGAATTACAACCACGACATACAACCACGATTTACAACCATCACTCCCACTTACAACCACCACCTACAACCAACAGTTAGGTTAGGTTACAACCAGGACTTACAACCACGAATTACATCCACCACGTACAACCACGACTTATAACCACGACTTACACCCACGACTTACAATTACGACCTACAACCACCACTTACAACAAATTAAATTAGGTTACAATCCCAATTTACAACCACGATTTACAACCACGACTTACAACCACAACTTACAACCGCGACCTACAGCCACCACTCCCACATACAACCACAACTTATAACCAGCAACTAGGTTAGGTTACAACCCCGACTTAGAACCACCACTTACAACCACCACCTACAACCACGACTTACAACCACAACTTATAACCACCACTTGCAACCACGACTTACAACTACCAGATAACCAGAACTTACAATAATGACTTATAACCACGACTTGCAGCCACCACCTACAAACAATTACGATAGGTTACAGACAAGACTTACAACCACGACCTACAACCACTTAAAGAACCACTTGCAAGCAATTACGGTAGGTTACAACCACCTTTTACAACCACCACTTACAACCACCATTTACAACCACCACTTATAACCACCATTTACAACCACCTCTTATAACCACTGCATACAACTACAACTTAAAACCACTACCTACAATTAGGACTTACAACCACCACTGCCACTTATAACTAACACTTTCAACAGCCACTACCAGTTACAACCAACACAACCACCATTACCACTTACAATCACGCATTATAACCACGACTTACAACCATTTACAACCACGACTTACAACCACCACTAACAGCCACCATTTTCAACCACCAATTAGGTTAGGTTACAACCACGACTCACAACCCCGACTATAACCACGACTTACAACTACCTACAACCACTTACAACCACATACAACCACCAGTTACAACCAACACTTACAACCATGACCTATAGCCATGACCTACAACCACGACCTACAACCACGAACTACAACCATCACTTACAAGCATCACGTACAGCCACCAGAAACCATGACTTATAACCACCACTTACAACCACGACATACAACGACCACCTACAACCACGACTTAAAACCACGACCTACAACCACCAATTACAACCACCAATTACAACCACCAACTACAACCACCAATTACAACCACCTCTTACAACTACCACATGTTACAACCACAACCTACAATCATAATTTACAACAACGACTTACAACCACCACTACCTTATACAACCAACACTACCACCTACAACCACAACTACCACTTACAACCACTACTTACAACGTATTAAGGTTACAAGCACGACTTACAAGCATGACTTACAACCACCACTTACAACCACCACTTACAATCACCACTTACAATCACGACATACAACAAGCACTACTAATTACAACCACCACTTACAACCACCACTTACATGCACCATTTACATGCACCACTTACAACCACCAATAAGGTTAGATTACAACCACGACTTACAACCACGACTTACAACCACCACTATAAACCACGAAATACAATCACCATTTACAGCCATGACTTACAACCACGTCTTAGAACCACCACTTACAACCACCACCACTACCACTTATAACCACGACTTATAACCACGACTTATAACCACCATTACCAATTACAGCCACGACTTATAACCACGACTTATAATCACGTCTTACAACCACGCCTTACAACCACGACTTACAACCACGACTTACAACCACAATTTACAACTACGACTCACAACCACCTACAAATCACAACTTACAACCAGCACTTATAACCACGACTTACAACCACAATTTAAAACCACCACTACCAATTACGACCAGCACTTACAACAACCACTACCAGTTACAACCAACACTTACAACCACCACTACAACTTACAACCACCACTACAACTTACAACCACGACTTACAACCACGAATAATAACCACGACTTACAACCATTTCAAACCACCACTTACAACCACCACTTACAACCACGACTAACACCTAGGACTTACAACCACCACTACCACTTACAACCACCACTTACAACCACCAATAAGGTTAGGTTACAACCACGACTTACAACCACGACTTACAACCACCATTACCACTTACAACCACCTTAGGATCGGTTCGGTTACAACCACGATTTACAACCAGAATTTACAACCACGATTTACAACAACGATTTACAACCACTACATACAACCAAGACTTACAACAACGATTTACAACCACTACATACAACCAAGACTTACAACCACGACTTACAACCACGACTTAGGTTAGTCTGACTGCCTTTATATGTTTCTTTACCTTACTATTTCTTACTCTCTGTATTTGCCTCTCTTTCTCTCTCTCTATTTCTCTATTTCTGTGCATATGCGCGCGCAGCGTGCGCGCGTGTGTGTATATGTATGCGCATACATATGAACCAACGATAGGAGCTTGCACCAAGTGATCCTATGAGGTGGGCGTCGGGAAGTATTGCCTTGCCGCCGTTCTTCTATCCCATCAATCAACCAATCAATCAAATCAGCCATACTGAGTCCACCGCTGAACAAAGGCGTGTTTCATAGCGTTCTATGATTCACACGACCGCGCCAACCTCTGCCACGTCACGCCTGTAAACTTATCTATATCCTCTCTCTACCTTCTGTCTGGTCTCCTTCTTCCACGCTTCCCATCTCGCGGCGTCCATACAGTAACACACTTGCTCCATCGCTCATCAGTCGTTCGGACTAACTTAACTGCCCAGCTCCACTTCCTATCAATACTTCCATCTATATAATCATGTTCAGGCCTGGTGGACTGGCACTTTATCACTAAAGTGGGACTCCTTGTGTAGGTTCCAAATATTAGTTGTCCGCTTGCTTAGTACGAGAAAAGCTAAGATGTGATGACCACTGCTCTTACCAGTCAAAACCAACCCAAGACATCAGCCCAATGTTTTGTCTCGGAAAGAGCAGGTCGAGGTCACGAGGGTCAATAATCACACACGTTTTCCTCTGATTTATTCACAAAACAGCAAATAATCTGTCTATCTCTATACTAAGTTTTTTTTTTTTTTACCCCTTACATGGAAGGTAGCCAAGTCTAAGGCACCTACCTACTCCTACCCATTCCTCTTCCATCCATCACCCTTTCCCACATCTCATCTTAGCTTCTCATGGATGACGGGTCATTACCAAATAATATAAACAGAATGTGACGTGCATATTATTGGGTACAAAGAAACAGACCTACAACCAGTTACGTGTAATCTAAAACCAGGAAACAGTGACATCTGTTTTATACTTTTGTGTTACTTTGTAGCCTATAGTCACCCCTTGTCTTTGTCTAATATCTAATATGCCTTTCTTGCCGTTTCTTCCTTTTAAGGTGTGTACTGTGCCAGAATACATGTCGAAACGCTTCGGAGGGCAACGAATCCAGGCCTATCTCGCTGTTCTTTCCCTCATTCTGTACATCTTCACCAAAATATCCGTAAGTTGTACTTGTATTGGCTTGCTATATAGAATATGTGTATATCTATTCATATGTGCGTGAAATCATGACAAATGCGTGAATGCAAATACATGCATATTCTTACACATAGTATCAGTAAAATACACTGGACTCGGAAACAGGTACTTTAATCCCGATGTTCAAGGGTTACAAAAGTAGCTTGATCCTGCCTTATATAAAAAAAAAAAAAAAAAACGTGCATTCTGTTTTCGAATTTGGCAGTAATCTGTCAATGCCTCTTCACTCTCCTGCACTTTTACATCCAAGGTCAACTGACGACAAACTACTACTCTCCTCTTTCTTCATTTCACCACCTCCTTGTTCTCCTAGTCCTCCTTCTCCTCCTCCTCCTTCTTCCACTCCTCCTCCTCCTCCTCCTCCTCCTTCTGCTCCTTCTTCCTCTCCTCCTCCTTCTTCCTCTCCTTCTCCTCCTTCATCCCCTCCTCCTCCTCCTTCTCCTCCTTCTCCTCCTTCTCCTCCTTCTTCCTACTACTCCTCCTCCTCCTATTTCTCCTTCTCTCCCTCCTCCTCCTCTATCTCCTCCATTCTTCCTCCTCCTTCTGCTTCCTTACACCTCATCCTCCTGCTTCCTTACTCCTCCACTTCTTCCTCCTCTTTCTTATGCTGTCCCATCTCCTCTTTCCCTTTTCCTCTTCTTATTTCCCTCCTCCTCTTCTTTTTCACCTCCTCTTCCTTTTCCTCCTTCTATTTTGGGTTGGGGATGGGTGGGTTAGGGAATAGTTATGTGCGAATAATGTTCTGACACAGCCCGAAGGTATTTCTCCCCGTCTTCTCTTTTTTCTGCATAAAGGGGTGAAAGTGGGGGTTTCCAATTAAGTGAAGCGACTATACAATGGATGTGCTATGTCTTGCTGCATTGTTTCTGACCCAGAGCAGTAGGCGGGATACAGGGATGACCCGTCATCCATGAGGAGCTAAGATGAGAGGGGGGGTGGGGGTGGTGGACGGGAGTGGAATGGGTGGGGGTGGGTACATGCCTTTTGACTTTGGCTACCTCTCTGGTGGGGGGTGGGGGAAAGCCATTGGTATATTCGAGTAGATATATTTATCTTCTGTCCATCACTCTACTTTTAATCCTCCTTTTTCTTATCATTCCTTTCTCCCCACATCCCTCTCCCTTCCCCTTCCTCTCCCTCTCCCTTCCTCTCCCTCTCCCTTCCCCTTCCTCTCCCTTCCCCTTCCTCTCCCTTCCCCTTCCTCTCCCTTCCCCTTCCTCTCCCTTCCCCTTCCTCTCCCTTCCCCTTTCTCTCCCTTCCCCTTCCTCTCCCTTCCCCTTCCTCTCCCTTCCCCTTCCTCTCCCTTCCCCTTTCTCTCCCTCCTCTTTCTCTCCCTTTCCCTTCCTCTCCCCTCCCCTTCCTCTCCCTTCCCCTTCCTCTCCCTCCTCTTGTTCTCCCTCCTCTTTCTCTCCTTCCCCTTCCTCTCCCCTTCCTCTCCCCTCCCCTTCCTCTCCCTTCCCCTTCCTCTCCCTCCTCTTGTTCTCCCTCCTCTTTCCTCTTTACCCTCTCCTCCACCTATCTTTTACTTAACTTCCTCTCTCCGCCCCTACTCCTCTCTTCCCCTACCTCGAGTCTCTCCTTCCTCTGTCGTCCCTTCAATCACTTCTCTTTTACCTCTCTTTTTCCTCTCGTCACCTTCCTCAATTTCTTTCTTTCCTTCCCTGACTCCTCTCTTCCCTCTTTCCTCCTCTTTCTCATCTCGTACCCTCCTTCTCTGGACACACTTTCTCTCTGATTGAAAATAAAATAAGAATAAATAAATGAAATGAAATAAAATATAATAAAGATAATTTGTTTTTGAAACAGTGCTTTGCTATCATTCATTTATTTAGACGATGACTGAATCTACGGTTTACCTACCTGTGTTTACTTCCCCGCAAAACTCCCGACTTTGTCCTCTTCTCTTCAGGTAGACCTGTACTCTGGGGCCCTGCAATGAGCATATTCACTTCGCTGCCACACTCACGACTTTGCCCTCTTCTCTTTAGGTAGACCTCTACTCTGGGGCCCTTTTCATCAACCAGGCTCTGCACTGGGACATCTACTTCTCTATGATCCTTCTGCTGGGGCTCACGGCGCTCTTCACGATGACTGGGGGACTGGCTGCGGTTATCTATACTGATACCTTACAGTTCTTCATCATGATAATTGGGGCAATGATGGTCATGGTAAAAGGTGAGAGTGTAACATTACGAGAACGTTACTTGGACTTTGGTTTGCAGTGTGTGAATGGTGCGCAATTCGGTTTGTTGGTTTTATTCTGGTGGGGTAAAATTATATCTATAATGTTTATAACAAAATAATAATAATAATAATAATAATAATAATAATAATAATAATAATAATAATTAATTAATTAATAGTAGTAATAGTAGTAATACTAATAGTAGTAGTATTAATAGTAGTAGTAATAGTAGTAGTAATATTAATAGTAGCAGTAATAGAAATAGTAATAGAAATAATAGTAGTAGTGTAGTAGTAGTAGTGTAAGTAGTAGTGTAGTAATAGTAGTGTAGTAGTAGTAGAGTAGTAGTGTAGTAGTGAAGTAGTAGTAGTAGTAGTAGTAGTAGTATAGTAGTAGTAGTATAGTAGTAGTAGTATAGTAGTGTAGTAGTATAGTAGTAGTAGTATAATAGTAGTATTATATATAGTAGTAGTAGTATAGTAGTAATAGTATAGTTGTAGTAGTATAATAGTAGTAGTGTAGTAGTAGTGTAGTAGTAGTATAATAGTAGTATAATAGTAGTAGTATAACAGCAGTAGTGTAGTAGTAGTATAATAGTAGTAGTGTAGTAGTAGTATAATAGTAGTAGTGTGGTAGTAAATGTTAGTAGTAGTAGTGTAGTAGTAAATGTAGTAGTAGTAGTGTAGAGTAGTAGTGTAGTAGTAGTAGTAGTAGTAATATTGTAGAGTAGTAGTGTAGTAGTGAAGTAGTGTAGTAGTGTAGTAGTACTAGTAGAGTAGTAGTAGTACAGTAGTAGTAGTAGAGTATTAGTAGTAGTAGTAGTGTAGTAGTAGTAGAGTAGTAGTAGTAGAGTATTAGTAGTAGTAGTAGTAGTGTAGTAGTAGTAGTGTAGTAGTAGTAGTAGTAGTAGTAGTAGTAGTAGTAGTAGTAGCAGTAGTAGTAGAAGTACTAGTAGTAGTGTAGTAGTAGTAGTGTAGTAGTAGTAGTGTAGTAGTATAGTGTAGTATAGTGTAGTAGTGGTAGTGTAGTAGTGGTAGTTATAGTAGTAGTAATATGTAGTAGTAATAGTTGTAATAGTTGTAATAGTTGTAATAGTTGTCATAGTTGTCATAGTTGTAATAGTTGTAATAGTTGTCATAGTTGTCATAGTTGCAGTAATAGTAAAAATAGTAATAGTTGTAATAATAGTAATAGTATTAATAGTTGTAATACTATTATAATTAGTGATAAGAGTGGTAATAGTAGTGGAAATAGTTAGTGATAATAGTAATAGTAGTAATAGTAGAAATAGTAATAGAAATAGTAATAGTAGAAATAGTAATAGTTTTAATAGTAATAATAGTAGTAATAGTAGTAGTAGTTGTAATAGTTATAGTAGTAATAGTTTATAGTAGTAATAAGAGTAATAGTAAGTAGTAGTAATAAGAGTAATTAGTAGTAATAGTAGTAACAAGAATAGTAGTAATAGTAGTGATAGTAATAGAAGTAGTAGTAGTGATAGTAGAATAGTACTAATAAAAAGCAGTAGTAATAGTAATATAGTAGCAGTAGTATTAGTAGTAGTAGTAATAGCAACTAATATTTAGTAATATTAGGTTAGTAGTAATAGTAATAGTAGTAATGGTAATACTAGTAATGGTAATAGTAATATGGTAATAGATAATAGTAAAATAGTAATAGTAAATAGTAATAGTAGTAATAGTAGAATAATAGTAATAGTAAATAAGTAGTAATAGTAAAAATAGTAAATAGTAATATCATTAAAAGTAATAGTAGTATTAGTAATATATTAGTAATAGTAAATAACCGTTATCACCGTTATAGTAATAGTAATAGTAGTAATAGTAGTAGAATAGTAATAGTAGTAACAGTAATATTAGATGATAGTAATAGTAGTATTAGTAGTCGTAATAGTAGAATAAGTACTAATAGTAAATCGCAGTAGTAATAGTAAGTAGTATTAGCAATATAGTAGTAGTAGTAATAAACAGTAATAGTAGTAGTATAATATTAAGTAGAAGTAGTAGTAGTAATAGTAGTAACAGTAATAGTAGTAGTAGTAATAGTAATAGTAATGGAAGTAATATGGAAATAATAAAAGTATAAAAATAGTAGTAGTATTTAGTAGTAATATATTAGTAGTATAGGTAGTAATAGTAGCGTAATAGTAAAAATAGTAAAAGTGATAGTAATAGTAGTAATAGTAAAATAGTAATATTAATATTAATAGAAATAGTAATTGTAAGTAATAAAAGTAAAAGTAGAAGATAATAGGTAGTAATAGTAATAGTGGTAATAGTAATAGTAGTAGTAATTGTAATAGTGGTAATAGTAAGTAGTAGTAATTGTATAGTAGTAGTAATATAGTAATAGTATTAGTAATAGTAGAAATAGTAAAAGTAGTATTATTAGTAATAGTAATAGTAATGGTAGTATTAGTAGTATTAGTAATAATAGTAGCATTAGTAGTATTAGTAATAATAGTATTAGTAATAGTAGTAATAGTTATAGTAGTATTATGAGTATAGTAGTAGTATAGTATATAGTAGTAGTAGTAGTAAGTAATAGTAGAATTAATAGTACTAATAATAATAGCAGTAGTAATAGTAATAGTAGCAGTAGTATTAGTAAGTAGTCAGAGTAATACACTAATATTAGTAATATTAGTAATAAAATAGTAGTAGTAATATTAGTAATAGTAATAGTAGTAATGGTAAATACTAGTACTGGTAATAGTAATGGTAAAATAGTTAGTAATAGTAAAAGTAGTAATTTTAGTATTAGTAGTAAGAGTAGTAATAGTAAAAATAGTAATAGTAGTAATAGTTTTTTTTAAATAGTATAATAGATAAAAAATAGTAATAGTAATATATTAAACGTAATAGTAATTTAGTAGTATTAGTAATAATACTAGGTAGTAATAGTAATAGTAACAGTTATAGTAGTAATAGTAATAGTATGTAATAATAGTAATAGTAACAGTAATTGTAGATAATAGGATTAGTAATAGTAGTATTAGTAGTCGTAATAGTAGAAGTAATAGTACTAATAGTAATAGCAGTAGTAATAGTAATAGTAGTACAGTAATAGTAGTAGTAGTAGTAATAACAGAATAGTAGTAATATTAAGTAATAGTTAGTAGTAATAGTAGTAACAGTAATGTAGTAGTAGTAATAGTAATAGGAATAGTAGTAATGGTAATATTAGTAATAGTAAAAGATAGTAATAGTAAGTATTAGTAGTAAATAGTAGTAATAGTAATAGTAGTATAATAGTAAGAATACGCAATAGTAGTAATAGAGTTAGTACTAATAGTAAATTGTGATAGTAATAGTAATATTAATAATAGTAATAGTAATAGTAGAAGTAATAGTAGTAATAGTAATAGTGGTATAGTAGTAGTAGTAGTAATTATATTAAAGTAGTATTAGTAATAGTAAGTAGTAATAATAATAGTAATAGTAATAATAGTAATAGTAGTAGTAATGGTAGTAATAGTAGTAGTAATAGTAATACTAGTAATAGCAGTAATAGTAATAGTAGTATTAAAAGTAATATAGTAATAATAGTAATATAAGTAGTAAATAGTAATAGTACAATACTAATAGTACTAAATCGTGTAATAGTATTAGTATTAATAGTAGTAATCGAATAGTAATAGTAATAGTATTTAGTAATAGTATACAGTAGTAGTAATAGAAGTATAGTAGTAGTATTAGTAATGGTAGTAATAGTCACTAATAATGTAATTGCAGTAATAGTATTAGTAGTAATAGTAATAGTAGTAGTAATCGTAGTAATAGTATTAGTAATTAGTAGTCATAAATAAGTAAAAGAGTTAGAGTAGTCATAATAATAGTAGTAATATAGTAGTAATAGTAATAGTTAGTAGTATATAGAAGTAGTAATAGAAGTAGTAGTAATAGTAGTAGTGGTAATAGTAGTGGTAGTAGTAGTAATAGTAATAGTAAAGAAGTAGTAGTAAGAGTAGGTAATAGGGGAATAATAGTAGTAGTATTAGGTAAGAGTATAGTAATAGGTAATTAGTAGTAATAAGTAATAATAGTAATAGTATATTAGTAATAGTAAGTTAGATATAGTTAGTAATTGTGGAGTAATAAGTAATTAGTAATAGTAGTAATAGTAATAGTAGTAGTAATTAGTAATATGACGTAAATAATAGGTTATAGTAGAGATTAGTAAGAAGTAATAGTAGTAGTAATAGTAGCAATAATAGTAATAGTTAGTAGTATAATAGTAATAGTAGTTAGTATTAGTAGTAATAGTAGTGGTTAATAGTAATACTGGTAATAGTAAGTAATAGTATAAGTAGGAAGTAGTAATAGTAGATAATAATAAGAGTAATAATAATAATCTAGTAAATGTAGGTAGGAGTAATATGTCGGTACTAGTAAACAGTAGTAATAGTAATAGTAGTAATAGAGTAATAGTATCAATAGTAGTAGTATTAATAGTAATAGTAATAAAAATAGTTAATAGTAATAGTAGTAATACTAAAATGTTAATAGTAGTAGTAATAGTAATAGTAGTAATAATACTAGTAGTAGTAATATTAGTAGTAATAGTAATAGTAGTAATAGTAATAGTAGTAATATAGTAGTAATAATATAGTAGTAATATATAGTAGTAGTAATAGTAGTAATACTGGTAGTATTAATATTAATAGTAATAGTAGTAGAATATAGTAAATTAAAATAGTAATAGTAATAACAGTATAAGAAATAAGAGTAATAAGGTAATAATAGTAGTAATCGTAATTAGTAGTAATAGTAATAACAGGAATAGTAAATAATCATAATAGTAATCAGCAAATTATAAAAAATAGTAGAAAAGTAATAGTAAATAGTAATAGTAATAGTAATATTATTAATAGTAATAATAGTAGTAGTAACAGTAATATAAAAAGTAAAAAGGAGTAGTTAATAGAAGTATTAATAGTAGTAGTAATAGTAACAGTAATAATAATAACAAGTAGTAATAATAGTAATATAGTAATAGTAGTAAAAGTAAATAGTAATAGTAGTAATAGAAAATGGTAGTAATAGTAGTAATAGTAGTAATAGTAATATTAACAGTAGTAATAGTAATAGTAGTAATAGTATAAATAGTAATATTAGTAATAGTAATAGTAGTAAAAATAGTAATATTAGTAATAACAGTTTTAATAGTAATAATAGTAGCAATAGTAAATAGTAAATAGTAACAGTAAATATAAGTAAAAGTAACTAGTAGATAACTAGTAGTAGTTGTAATAGTAGTAATGGTAAAAGTAAATGTAGTAGTAATAGTAATGGTAGTAATAGTAAAAGTAGTAATAGTAAAAATATTAATACTAATAGTAGTAATAGTAATAGTTAGTCCATAGTAAAAGTACAATCCTAGTAAGATAGTAGTAATAGTAAGTAATAATAGTAATCAGTAGTAAATAGTAGTAATAGTAATAGTTGTAATAGTAAATGAAATACTAGTAATAGTAGTATAGTAGGAAATAGTAATATGCAATAGCAAAAGTCGTATTAATAGTACCTAGTAACAATAGTAATAGTAGTAGTAGAAATAGTAGTAATTAGTAAATGGTAGTACTAATAGTAGTAGTTGTAATAGTATTAATAGTAGTGATAGTAATAGTACTAGTAGTAGTAATAGTAATGTTTAAGTAATAGTAACCGGTAATAGTAGTAGACGTAATAGTTGTAATAGTAGTAGTAATAGTGTGATAGTAGTAATAGTGTAATAGTAATAGTTATAGTAGTAGTAATTAGTAGTAAAAGTAGTAGTATTAGTATAATATAAATAGAAGTAATAGTAGTAATATAATAGTATAGAATAACATAGTAACAGAAGTAGTAATAATGGTATAATAGTACAAGTACAATAATATTAGTAATAGAACTAGTAGTAGTAATAGTAATAGAACTAGTAGTAGTAATAGTAATAGAACTAGTAATAGTAATAGTAGTATGAGTAATAGTAATATTAGTAATAGTATAATTAGTAAATAGTAGGTAATGGTAATAGTTGTAATAATATAAAAGTAATACTAATATAATAGTAATAGTAGGAATATTAATAGTAGTAATAGTAATATTAATAATACAGTAATAGTAATAGTTAATGTAGTAGTTAGAAGTATAGTAGTAGTAGAAACAGTAATAGTAGTAATAGTAATAGTAGTGGAAAACTGTTAGTATATATCAGTAGAAATAAAACAGTAATAGATAAGTAGTAATGTATTAGATTAGTAGTAGTAATAGTAGTATTCAATAGTATATTAATAAGTAGTGACAGTAGTAGTAGTAATAGTAGTAGTAACAGCAGTATTAGTAAAAGTAGTAATAGTAGTATAAGATAGAAGTAATTGTAATAGTAAAAGTAGTAGTAATAGTAGTAAGTAGTAATAGTAGTAGTAGTAATAGAATAGTAGTAATGAGTAGTAATACAATGTAGTAATAGTTAAAAGTAGTATTAATAAATAGTAATCAGTAATATATAAATAGTAACAGTAGTAATAGAAAGTAATAAGAACAGTATTTAGTATGTAATAGTAATAGTAAATAGTAAAAGTAGCAATAGTAATAGTAGTAACATTAGTAATAGTAATGTAAGAGTAGTAATAGTAGTAAAAGTAATAGTAATAATAATAAAAGTAGTAATAATAGTAATTAGTAATAGTAGATAGTAGTTATAGTAGCAATAGTAATAGTATTAAATAGTAATATTAATAAAAATAGCATTAGTAGTAACAGTAGTAATAGTAATAGTAGTAATAGTAAAAGTAGTAAGGAATAATAGTATTATTAGTAGTAATAATAATAGTGGTAATAGTAATATTAGTAGTAATAGTAGTAATAGTACTAGTAGAAGTAATACTAGTAGTTGTAATAGTAATAGTCAATAGTAGTAATAGTAATAGTAGTAATCATAGTAGTAAAAGTAGTATTAGTATTAGTAGTATTAGTAATAATATAATAGTAGTAGTTAGTAGTAATAGTGATAGTAATATATAATATGAGTAATAGTAATAGTAGGAATAGTAATGGAAATAGTAATTGCAGTAGTAATAGTAGTAATAGTAATAGTAATAATAGTAGAAATAGTAATAGTAACAGTAGTATTAGTAATAATAGTAATAATAGTAGCAGTAATAGTAGTGGTAAAAATATAGTAATAGTAAATAGTAGTAATTAGTAACAGTAGTATTAGTAGTAGTAATAGTAGTAATAGTAATTGTAGTAATTGTAATAATATAAGAAGTAATAGTAGTAGTAGTAATAATAGTATAGATTATGTAGATAGTAACAGTAGTAAAAAAGTATTTAAGGAAATAGTTATAGTAGTAATAGTAAGTAATAATAACAGTAATAGTACTAATAAGTATAGTAATAGTAAAATAGTAGTAACAGTAATAGTAGGAAATAGTAACAGTAGTTAATAGTTGTAATAGTAATTGTAGTAGTAGTGGTAGCAATAGTAGTAGTAAATATTAGTAGTTAACAGTGGTAATAGTAGTAGTAACTAGTAGTGATTCTTAATAGTAGTAATAGAAATAGTCAATAGTAGTAATGATTTTAGAAGTAAGTAAGTGGTAATAATAGTAGAAATAGTGGATTATACTAATAGTAGTAATAGTAATAGTACTAATAAAAAATAAGTAATAGTAGTGATATTAAATAATACTAATAATACTAGAGTAATAGTAATAGTAAAAAGTATTAATAGTAGTAGTAATAATATTAACAGTAGTAATAGTAGTAATAGTAATATTAATACGTAGTTATGTATAGTATTAGTAATAGTAGTAATAGTAATAGTAGTAAAAGTAACAATAGTAATAGTAGGAGTAAATAGTAATAGTTATAATGATCGTGGTTGTAATAGTGTAATAATAATAGTAATAATATTAGAGTAATAGTAGTAATAGTAATAATATAATTAATAGTAGTAATAGTAGTAGGTAATTGTAATAGTAGTAATAGTTAGCAATAATAGTATTAGTACCAATAGTAAATTGTAGTAATAGTGACATCAGTTAATAGTAAATAGTAGTAAAATAGTAAATAGAAATAGTAAAAGTTTAAAGTACCTAATAAAAGTAATAGTAGTAGAAGTAATAGTAATGATAGTATAAGTGATAGTTATAGTAAATGTAGTAATTGTAGTATAGTAGTAATACTACCTATTACTATGACTATTACTAACTGTTAATACTACTACTACTAATTACTATTACTACTAGTACTATTTACTAATACTACTATTAATATTACTACTATTACTCCTATTTAATATTATTACTATTTACTATAGTAGTAATAGTAATAGTAGTAATAGTAATAGTAGATAGATCAGTATAGTTATAGTAAGTAATAGTTATTAGTAAATAATGTCATATTAGTAATATTAGTAATAGTATATACAAGTAGAAGTAATAGTATTAGCATAAATATTAATAGTATAATAATAATAGTAATAATAGTGGTAGTAATAGTAGTAGTATATAGTAGTAATAGAAATAGTAGTAATAGTTATAGAAGTAGTAATAGTAGTAGTAAAAGTAGTAGTAGAAGTAATAGTAATAGTTAGTAGTAATAGCAGAACTAATAGTAATATAGTAAAAGTAATAGTAGTAATTGTGATAGTAGTAACAGTAATACAGTAGTAGTAATAGTAGTAATAAATAATAACTAGTAATAGTAGTAATAGTAGTAGTAGTATTAGTAATAATAATAATAGTAGTTTTACTAGAGTAATAGTAGTAATATAGTTAGTAGTAATGGTAGTAATAGTATAAGTATAATAGTAATATTGATAATATAATATAGTAATAGTAGTAATAGTAAAAGTAATAGAAGTAATAATTACAGTATTAGTTAGATATTAGTAAAAGTACTAGTAGTAATAGTAACAGTAGTAATAATAATAGTAGTAAAGTAGTAATTGTATTTGTAGTAATTGTAAATAGTTAGTAATAGTAATAGAAGTAATAGTATTAGTAATATAGGAAGTAAATAGTAATAGTAGTAATAGTAGTAATAGTAGGAGTAGTAATAGTAATAGGTAGTAATAGGAAGAGTAGTAATAGTAGTAATAGTAGTAGTAGTAAATAGTAATAGTACTAATAGTAGTAATAGTAATAGTAGTAATAGTAAATAGCGAGTAATAGCTATATAATAGTAGTTAGTAATAGTAGTAGTAATAGGAAGTAATAGTAATAGCAATAGTAATAATAGTAATGATAGTAATAGTAATAATAGTAATGGTATTGGTAATAGTAATAGTAATAGTAATAGAAATAGTAGAATAGTAGGATTAATAGTAATAGTAAAAAAGTAGGAATAGTAATAGTAATAATAGTAATAGTAATAGTAACAGTAGGAGGAATAGCAATAGTAGTAATAATAGTAAATAGTAGTAATGGGTGATAATAGTAAAAGTAGTAATAATAACAGTAGTAATAGTAATACTGTAATAATTAATAGGAGTAATAATAGTAGTAGAAATAGAGGTAATAGTAATAGTAATATTAGTATATAGTAATAGTTAGTAAGTAGTAATTATATAGTAGAAGTAGTAATAGAAGTAACAATATAAATAGTAGTAGTAATGGTAATAGTAATAGTAGTAATAATAGTCGTAGTAGTAGTAGCAATAGTAGTTGTATAGTAGTAATAGTAATAGTAGTAGTAGTAAAGTAATAATAGTAATAGTAATGATAGCAATAATACTTATAGTAATAGAAGTAATAGTAATAGTAATAGTAGTAATAGTAATAATAGTAGTAATAGAAGTAATAGTAATATAGTTAAAGTAATAGTAATAGTCTATTAGTATAATAGTAATAGTAAAATAAAGTAATAGTAGTGATAGTAAAAGTAGTAATAGTAATAGTAGTAGTAATATGCAGTAACAGTAATCAGCAGTACAGAATATATAGAGTAGTAATAGTAATAATAAGTAGTTAGTAATAGTAATAGTAATAATAGTAATTGTAATAATAGTAGTAATAGGTAGTAATAGTAATGGTAGTAATGTAATGATAGCAATAATACTTATAGTAATAGAAGTAATAGTAAGTAATAGTAATAGTAGTAATAGTAATAAATAGTAGTAATAGAAGTAGATAGTAATAGTAGTTAAAGTAATTATAATAGTAATAGTAATAGTTTATTAGTAGTAAATAGTAATAGTAGTTAAAAGTAAATAGTTGTGATAGTATTAGTAGTAATAGTTATAGTAGTAGTAATAGCATAACAGATAATAGCTGTAATAGTATTAGTAGTAATATAGAAATATAAGTAGTAGTAATAGTAGTATAGTAATAATAATTGGTAATAATAGTAGTGATATAGTAATAGTAATGGTAGTAATAAGTAATTGCAAATAGTAATAGTAAGAGTAATAGTAGTAATATAATATTAGTATAGTAATAGTAGTGATGGTAATAATAGTAATAGTAGTAACAGTAATAGTAGTAGTAGTGATAGTAATATTTAATAGAAGTAATAATAGTAATAATTGAGTAATAAAGTAATATTACTTACAGTAATAGTAATAATTATAGATATTATAAGTAGTATTAGAAATAGTAATAGTAATATATAGTATTAGTAGTAATAATAGTAGTATTAATACTAATAATAGTCGTAATAGTGGTAGTAGTAATAGTATTAGTATTAGTAGTAATAGTAAATTGTAGTAATAATAAAATATTAATAGTAATACTATTAGTAATAATAGGAATAATAGTAAAAAGTATTAATAGTAATAATAGTAATAGTAGTAATAGTAATAATGGTAATATAATAATTATTTCAGTAGTAGTATTAGTAGTATAGTATTAAATAATAAATAGTTAATAAGATAGTAGTTAATAATTAAAGTTATAATTAAGTAGAGTATATATTATAATAAGTAGTTACTATTAATGGTAGTAAGAGTTGTAATAGTAATAGATAATAGTAGTAATAGTAAGTAGTATTATAGTAATAGTAGAAATAGTAGTAGTAATGTAGTACTAGTAGTAAATAGAAGTAGTAGTAATCGTAAATAGTAGTAATAATAGGAATAGTAATAATAGTAATAGTAAATATAATTTAATAGTTATTGTAGTAACAGTAAATAGTGATAGTATTATTAGGTTAGGTTAGTAATAGTGAGAGTAGTAATAGAGTTGTAGTAGTAATAGCAGTAATAGTAATAGTATGAAACAGTAATAGAATGAATAGTAATAGTAATAGTATTAATAGTAAAAAAAAAAATTAGTATAATAGTAGTAATAGTTGTAATAGTAATATTATTAGTAATAGTAGTAATAGTAAACAGAAGTAATAGTAATTGTAGTAAAATTAATAGTAGTATCAATAGTAGTAATAGTAATAATAGTAACAGTAATAGTAAGAGCAATAGTAGTAATAGTAATAGCAATAATAATAGTAATAGTAGTAATAGTAATAGTAGTAGTAGTAATAGTAATAGTAAGAATAGTAATGGTAGTAATAGAAGTAATATTAATAGTAATCGTAATATAAGTAATAGTATTAATAGTAATAGTAGTAATAGTAATAGTGCTAATAGTATTAATAGTAGTAGTAATAGTAAATAGTAGTAATAGTAATAGTAATAGTAGTTATAGTAATAGTAATAACATTAATAGTGTGTAACAGTATTAGTAGTAATAGTAATAATAGGTAATAGTAATTGTAGTAATAGTAGTAACAGTAATAGTAATAGTAATAGCTGTAATAGTAATAGTAATAGTAATAATAGTAGTAGGAGTAATAGTAATCAGTAGTAATAGTAAATAATAGTAATAGTAGTAATTAGTAAATAGTGGTAATAGTAATAGTAGGAGTAATGGTAGTAATAGTAATACTAATAATAGTAGTAATAGTTATAATAGTAATATAAGTTCGTAGTATTAGTAGTAGTAGTAATAGAAGTAATAGTAATAGTAGTAATATTAGTAATAATAGTAATAATAGTGGTAATAATAGTAGTAGTAATACTAGTAGTAATACTAGTCGATGTAATAGTAGTTACTATTACTACTTTTTACTACTATTACTATTACTACTATAACAATTACTATTATTATTATTACTATTAACTACTATTACTATTACTACTATTACTATTACTACTATTACTATTATTACTATTGCTACTATTACTATTATTTTTATTACTTTTACTATTTATTACTATTACTACTATTATTATTACTATTAGTACTAATACTATTACCAACACTTTTACTATTACTACTATTACTATTACTGTACTATTAAAACTATTACTATCACTATTTCTATTACTTCTATTACTATTACTACTATTACTATTACTGCTACTATTACTACTAATATTAATACTATTACTACTACCACTATTATTATTACTATTACTACTGCTACTAATACTACTATTACTAGTGTTTTTACTATTACTACTATTGCTACTGTTACTATTACTACTGCTCCTATTACTACCATTACTATGATTACTATTACTACTATTAGTATGACTATGACTATTATTACTATTACTATTACTACTTTTACTATTACTACTATTACTATTACTACTGCTATAACTATTGTTACTATTACTACTATTACTATTGATAATATTACTGTTTCTATTACTATTACTATTCCTAATATTACTATTCCTACTATTAGTAATACTATTATTCTTATTACTATAACTATTACTGATATTACTGTTACCACTATTATTATATATACTATTCTTATTACTATTACTACTGTTACTATTACTACTATTACTATTACGACTTTTACTATTACTACTATTACTATTAATACTATTACTACTATTACAAGTACTTCTATTATTATTACTTATATTATCATTACTACTATTGCTATTACTACAATTATTATTACTATTAGAATTACTACTATTACTTTTATTACTATAAGTACTATTACTACTATTACTATTACTACAATTACTACCACTACTTTTACTACTACTACTACTACTACAAATGGTACTATTACTATTACTACTATTAGTATTACTATTATTACAATTACTACTATTACTATTACCATTATTACTATTACTACTATTACTATTATTACTATTAATGTTATTGCAACTACTTTTACTTCTATTACTACTATCGGTATTACTAGTATAACTATTACTACCATTACTATTACCACTATTATCATGACTACTATTACCACAATTACTATTACTATTACTACTATTACTATTACTACTATTACTATTACTAATATTAATATTACTATTACCATCATTACTATTACTATTATTACTATTACTATTATTACTATTACTGTTATTACTGTTACTATTAATATTACTACCCTTACTCCTATTACTATTTCTCCTATTACTATGACTATTACTATTACTATGACTAGTATTACTATCACTACTGTTACTTGTAGTACTATTAACATTATTACTATTACTATTACTAATTTTACTAATACTACTATTACTACTATTACTACTATTATTACTATTACTACCATTACTATTACCACTATACTATTACTACTTTTGCTACTATTACTGTTACTACCACTATTAATACTACTGTTACTATTACTATTATGATTATTATCATTACTATTACTACTATTACTATTATTACTATTGCTAGTATTACTATTACTACTATTACTATTACTATTAGTATTAATACTATTACTATTATAACTATTACTATTATTATTACTATTACTACTACTACTATTACTTCCTCTATTACTATTATAACTATTACTATTTCTACTATTACTATTTCTACTATTGCTATGACTACCATTACTATGACTAATACTGTTATTTCTACTATTACTATTACTACTACTATTATTAATACTGTTACTATTTTTACTAATACTGCTATTACTAATATTACTATTACTACTATTACTATTACGACTATTACTATCACTATTATTGCTGCTACTACTATTACTATTAGCACCATTACTACTAATACTACTTTTACTATTTCTACTATTAATATTACTATTACTATTCCTACTATTACTATTACTACTACAACTACTACTACTACTATTACTACTGTAACTCTTATTACTATTACTACCTTTACTTATACTACTATTACTATTATTACTATTACTACTACTTTTACTTCTACTATTACTAGTACTATTACTACTACTAGTACTATTACTCCTATTACCATTATCACTATTGCTACTATTACTATGACTACTGTTACTACTATTACTGCTATTACTATTACTACTTTTACTGTTACTACTATTACTATTTATACTGTTACTATTACTATTATTACTATTATTACTATTACTATTGCTATTACTATTATCACTATTACTACTATTACTATTACTCCTATTACTATTACTAGTATAACTATTACTTCTATTACTATTACTGCTATTACTACTACTACTGTAACTATTATTACTATTACACTATTACTACTATTAGTTATAACTTATACTATTACTACTATTCCTTTTCCTAATATCACTATTACTCCTACTACTATTATTACTATTACTGATATCACTATTACTACTATTAATATCTCTACTATTACTATTATTACTGATACTATTGTTACTATTATTACTACTACTGTTACTATTACTACTATTATTATTATTATTACTTTTATTACTATTACTATCATTACTACTATTAATAATTATCACTATTACCATTATTACTACTACTATTATTACTACTTTTACTATTATTACTACTATTACAACTATTACTATTACTAATGTTACTATTACCATTATTATTACCACTATTATTATTATTACTGTTAATATTACTACTATTAATATTACTCCTATTACTACTATTACTATTACTGCTATTACTATTCAACTATTATTTTTACTACTATTACTACTATTACTATTACTACTGTTACCACTATTACTACTAGTAGCACTACTATTACTACTATTTTACCATTATTATTATTATCATTATTATTATTATTATTATTATTAATAATATTACTATTACTTTTATTACTATTACTTTTATTACAATTACTATTGTTGATATTACTTTCACTATTACTACTATTACTAATACTATTACTATTACTAATACTGTAATACTATAACTAATACTATTACAATTTCAGTTATTACTATGCTGCTACTATTACTCTTATTACTATTGCTACCTTTACTTATACTATTACTACTATTACAGTTATTACTACCATTACTACTTTTATTGCTGCTATTAATATTACTGTTACTACTATTACCATTATTACTATTAATACTATTAATATTACTATTAGTATTATTACTATTACTTCTATTACTATCGTCACTATTACTATTATTACTATTACTACTATTACTATTGCTACTATTACTAATATTACCAATACTATTACTATCACTAGTATAACTATCACTATTACTTCATTACTATTACTATTACTATTACTATTACTATTACTATTACTACTGCTGCTGATACCTTTACTATCACTATTATTACTTCTACTATTACTATTACTATTACTATTACTACTACTATTACTATTACTATTACTACTAATACTATTGCTGCTATTACTATTACTACTATATTACTATTACTATTATTAGTTATTAATACTTATACTATTACTACTATTACTATTCCTATTACTATTACTCTTACTACTATTATTACTATTAGTACTGTTACTATTACTACTATTATTTTTACTATTGTTATTACTATTACTTTTACTACTGTTACTATGACTAATATCACTATTACTATTATTACAATTACAACTATTTATTACTACTATTACTATTATTTCTATTACTACTATTACTATTACTATTATTACTACTATTACTATTATTACTTCTATTACTATTATTACTGTTTTACTATTATTACTACTATTACAACTATTACTATTATTACTATTACTATTAATATAATTATCATTATTATTATTATTACTATTATTATCATTACTATTACTATTGCTACTATTACTACCGTTACTATTACTACCGTTACTATTACTATTACTATTTCTACCATTACTATTACTACCATTACTATTACTACAGTTACGACTATTACTACTATTACTATTACTACTATTACTCTTATTACTATTCCTACCTTTACTTATTCTATTACTACTATTACTACTAATTTTACTTCTGCTATTACTAGTACTATTACTACTCTTATTAATATTACTACTATTACCATTATCACTATTACTATCACTATTACTACTATTACTATTGCTACTATTACTACTATTACTACTATTACTGTTATTGTTACTATTACCATTGCTATTATTACTATTACTATTACTATTATAATTACTACTACGATTACTATTACTACTATAACTATTACTACTATAACTATTACTATTATCTCTATTACTATTACTGCTATTACTATTACTGCTATTAGTATTACTGCTATTACTATTATCATTACTATTACCAATATTAGTTATAATACTTATACTATTACTACTATTATTCCTATTACTACTATTACTTTTACTATTATTACTAATACTACTATTACTATTACTACTATTACTATTTCTATTACTGCTATTATTACTGCTACTATTACAAGTACTATTATTACTGTTACTATTATTACTAATACAACTATTATTAGAATTACTATTACTATTATTACTATTACTTTTATTACTATTACTATCATTACTATTATTACTAATACTTTTACCATTAATATCATTACTATTACTATTACTATTATTACTATTTTTACGGTTTTTACTACTACTATTAGAACTAGTACTATTACTAATACTATTATTATAATTATTACTATTATTATTATTACCTTTATTATTATTACTATTAATATTACTACTATCACTATTATTACTACCATTACTATTACTACTATTGCTTTTACTACTATAACTGTTACTACTATTACTACTATCACTACTACTATTACTAATACTGCTACTACTATTACTACTATTATTACTATTAATACTATTACTATTACTATTACTTTTATTAGTATTACTATTAGTAATATTACTTGCACTATTACTACTATTACTTCTAATACTCTTACTACTATTACTAATACTGTTATTACTAATACTGTTATTACTATTACTAGTAATACTATTACTACTATTACTATTACTACTTTTACAACTACTCTTATTACTATTACTGTCATTACTATCATTACTATTACTGTTATTACTACCATTACTATTATTACTACTATTACTATTACTACTATTACCGTTATTATTAATATTATTATCACTATTACTATTATTACTACTACTGTTACTTTTTTTTACTATTATTATTTTAATTATTATTACTATTATTATTACCATCATTATTACTATTATCATTACTATTATTACAATTACAACTATTACTATTACTAATATTACTATTACTATTACTATTTCACTTAGGAATAGTAGTAATAGTAGTAATATTAATACGAGTAATAGTAATAATGATAGTAATAATTAATAATAATAGTAGTTATAATAATAGTAATAATAGTAGTAATGATAGTTAATAATAATATTAGTAATAGTAGTAATAATAATGATAATAATGATAATAAAAAATAGTAATAATAGTAATAATAATAGTAATATTAAATAATAATAGTAATGATAGTAATGATAGTAATAATAATAGTAGTAATAATAATAATAATAGTAATAATAGTAATAATAATAATAATAATAATAATAATAATAATTAACGGTACTATTATTATTATAGTAATGATTGTAATAATTATGAATAGCAATAGGAATAGTGGTAGTATTTGTAATAGTAATAGCATTAGTAAAAGTAGTACAGTGATAGTATGAAAAGTAGTAATAGTATTAGTTGTATCAGTATTAGTAGTATTAGAAATAAGTGTTATTAGTAGTGGTAGTATGTGGTAATGGTAGTAGATATAATAGTAATAGTAGTAATACCAGTAGTGTTAATGGTAATAGTGCTAATGGGGTAGTAATGCAGGTAGTAGTAATAGCGATAACAGTAGTGGAAATAGCTGTAGTAATTATTATAGTATTACTGGTAAGAGTTGTAATAGTAGTAACAGTAGTAATAGAATAGTGGTAATAGTGTGATATCAGTAATGGCAATGGCAATAATATTGGCAATAGTAATAATAGTAAAAGTAGTAGTAATAGTAATAGTCATAGTATTAGTAATATTAATGGTAGTACCAGTAATAGTAAAGGTAATGGTTATATTGGTAGTCATAGTAATAATGATAGTCATGGTAGTAATAGTAATAATAGTAATGGTAGTAGTAGTACCATTAGCAAAATAGTATTAGTAATAATAGAAATGATAGTAATGGTAGTAATAACAAGTAATAGTAAGAGTAGTATTGGTAATAGTAAAAGTATTGATAGTAATACTAGTAATAGAAGATTATTAGTAATAATAGTACTAGTAATAACGGTAGTTTTAGTCATAATAATGGTAATAGTAGTAATGGTTATAATAATGTTAATGTCAATAGCAATAGCGGTAGTAAAGGTAGTTGTAATAGTAATAGTACAGTTAATGGTAGTAATATAAGTAAAAGGTAGTAATAGTATTAGTAATAATAGTAATGCTAGTAAAATAGTAATAGGAATGGTAAGAATAGTAATTGTAGTAAAAGTAATGGTAGTAGTACCAGTATTATAGTAATGGTAATAATAGAAATAGTAATGGTGGTAAAAGTAGTAAGAGTAATATTAATAGTAATCATAGTAATAATGGTAACTGTAATAAAATTAAGTATAATTATTTAGACCAGATTATGAAAATTACCAAAGATCATGATAATGAAATAAAAAGACGTATTACAATTAGTTGGAAAATGTTTGGTATGATTAAATCTTGAGAGGCTCTCTACCTCTATGTTTGAAACGTAAAGTTTACAATCAATGCATTCTGCCTGCAATAATCTACGGGCGTGAGACTTGGAAACTGACGAAAGCGATGAGAACAAAGAGGGAGATACACCCTGACTGACTTCCACCACATAGTTCGACGAGGATGGAAGTAGTTTCAATGTAGATTGAATAATAGTAGTAATAGTAGTAGCAATAGTAATAGCATTAGTGATAGTAATACTAATAGTTATAGAAATAGTAATAACAGTAATGATAATGGTAATGGTAATAGTAATTGTAATAGCAATAGTGTTATGGGTAGTAAATAGTATAAACAGTAGTAATAGCAATAGTGGTTGTAAAAGTAGAGGTAATAGTAATAGCAGTAATAGTAGTACTACCAGTAGTAATAATATTAATAGTAATATTAATAGCAATAGTGGTAATAATAGTACAAATAGTAATATTATTAATATAGAAAAGTGAAATTAGTAGTAATGGTCCTAGTAGCAAGACCAGTGCTAGCATTAGTTGTAATAGTTGTAGAAGTAATAGTACACGTTGTAGTAGTTAAAGTAATAGTATTAGTGATAGTAAGAATAGTAATAATATTAGTAATAGTAGTACTAGTAGTATTAGTAATCTTAGTAGTAATAATAGTATTAGCAATGGTGATAATAGTTGTAGTAATAGTAATGTAAATAATAGTAGTAACATTGGTACTAAGGGTAGTAATTTTAGTAATATAGTAAAGGTAGTAGTGGTAAGAATAAAGTACTATTGGTACTATTGGTACAGTCTAGATGGAGCGATTAAAGAAAACAAACATCTTCGTTTGTTTCAACACCTCCAAACCCAATGTAGTCTGCAAACAAATCTACAATACTAGTTATAATTGTTATTAAAATTATATCTTGCAATTGTAATATAACTGAAATCGTAATCGCAATCGCAATTATAACAATAATTACGACTATAATTGTAACTATGATTATTTCATTTATATGATTAACTTCACTGTTGTCAGCTTTCCAAAAGGTTGGTGGATACGAGGCGCTACAGTACAAGTACATGCAGGCGATTCCGAAGCTTACCTATGAGAACACAACGTGCGGAATCCCGCGAGCAGACTCCTGGATAATGCTCAGAGACCCAGTCAACTCGGATCTACCTTGGCCCGCTTTCCTCCTGGGACAAACGCCAGCCTCCGTGTGGTATTGGTGCGCCGATCAGGTGATAAGGACCACTATATACTATCAGTTGTTTTAAAAAACGATTAGACAGCTTTCTCACTCATCTGTTTTACCACAAAAATCTAATCCACGCAACTCCTACCTTTTCTAAACCCATACTGTTCCTCACCAATTACTCCCTCTGTTTCTCTCTTAATCCTCTCAAATAAAGCCCTCCCATAAGCCATTCCAACTACTCTCAACAAACTGATCCCTCTGAAGCTACTACACTCAAAATTGTCCCCTTTCCCCTTGTAAAGCGGAACTACCAGTATACAGGTACTCCTCTAGTTCTTTGGCATCCTATTCTCGCTTATTCACACATTAATCCTCAACAGCCAGTCACTATCACTGAACTTCCCTTCTTCAGACACTTCGCATGTCACCCATCTAACCCAGGTGCCTTACCTGGTCACATCATTTTAATAACTACTTGCACCTCATCTTTTCTTATTTCTCCTCCATTTTCCTCATCTGCGAGTATCCCTGTCGTTTTCTTAGTGCCTCCCATTGCTACTACCCTATTATCCTCCACATTTAGCAGCCCCCTAAAATACTCTGCTCATCTTTTTACCACCGCCTCTTTCATGATCATCTCTTCATCTGTACTTTTTACCTTTTTTTCTCTACTTGATTCTCCTCTCCTTCCTCTCTTAACTTCCTTCCAAAACATCTTTTTGTCACGTTCAAATTTTCTTTCATGCTCCTCTCCCATTTTACATCTGCCCTCCTTTTTGCCTCCTTTATTATTTTTTTTTCTTTTCTTTTTTCTTTGAATATCTCATGTTTTTCTCGTCCTACTTTGCAACCAGTCCATGAATGCTCGCTTCTTCTCTTCTACAACCTTCTTCATCATCCCACCACTCACTACTCTTCCTTCTATTCCTTCCTATCCTCCTTGTTAAACACACTATCTATGCACATCTTGTTACTCCCTCCTTGAAACACCCCATTCCTCCTCCACTCTTACCTCTACTCTATCCCTCACCTCCTCCCACATTTCTCTCAGGTTCTCCTTGTACTCCTGGTCATTTTCCTTCTCATTTAATCAGTTTACTCTAAGCACCTCCCTACCTTCTGTCCATTTCCTCTTTCTCCATCTATCCTCCTCTCTCAATATATCTTCCACCAAAAAATTATCTGATATTCCCCCACTCTCTCCCAAGAATATGGACATTCAACACTCTTCCTACTCTTCTCCTAAATACCACTACATAATCCATTAAAGCCTTATCAACGACCCTTTCACCCGCCACTCTCTCCCATGTGTACTTGTACTTAACTCTTTTTCTTAAACACTGTTAGCTATCACCAACTCTCGAAACATATCATCATCAACTCTGCACAACTATTTTTATACATCTACAGGAATATAATACTGTAACCTATTTTTCCAGATGATGGTTCAGCGTACCTTAGCGGCCAAGTCCCTCTCACACGCACAGGGGGCCACCCTCTTTGCCGCTTACATCAAGATCCTTCCCTTTTTTATGATCATCCTGCCGGGGATGATTTCCAGAGTGCTCTACCCTGACGACGTCGCCTGCGTTCTCCCGGAGGAGTGCATGAGAGCCTGCGGGTCGACGGTGTCCTGCTTCAACTCGGCCTATCCAAGGCTCGTCATTGGGATTATGCCCGCCGGTAGGTCCTACCCCTGCAGGATTGGTTTCCAGATCAAAAGGATGATAACCCTCAAGTAATAAACGCCCTCCCCGCACATTCCCTTTCCGAAGGATGTTTCCGATAACAATGGGATCGTTCCAGGACTTAAGGGCTTCATGATGGCTGTGATGCTGGCAGCCCTGATGAGCGACCTGACCTCCATCTTCAACTCTGCCTCTACCATGTTCACAATAGACCTCTGGAAGCGCGTTCGGCCGCATGCCAAAACCCGAGAGCTCCTGGTGGTGGGTAAAATGTTCATCGTCTTCCTCGTTCTCGTCTCCATCGCATGGGTCCCTATCATCGAAAAGATGCAGGTGAGGTTCGCCGGTTCCTCGCAGTCCTAAAAGTATTGATCAGCTGTTTGGCTCTCTTGTGCTGTAGTCAATTGTCAGAAGAATGAAGAATTATACAGGATAGGGAAGGAGTAGCGAAGGGAAAATTAGAGTTGAGGCGAAGGGAATGAAGCTTATTGGACTGGGAGTTTTAGAGGAGGAAGGACAAGAATTTAGAGTGGAAGGATTATGAAGATACAGTAAGGAGGGGCAAGAGGGTACAGGGAGGCAAAGATACGATGCAACGGGAATGGAGTGTACGGGAGGGGTTTTGATTGGATGTCATTCACAAAATAATGGTACCTGCATAAAGTCAGGCACAGTGAGGCTGCAGGGAACTGTTCTAAAAAGAGGTGGGTAAAGAGGAAGTCACTCACCGTCCCACACCCACGAAGTGGGAAGTGAGAAACCCATGGTCGGGCAAGTCATGTCAGTTGCGGCAAGCCGCTGTTTTTTTTTTTCTTTTCTTTTTGCCGAATGTAGGTCGTCTCCTCGCGTGACCAGGGCTGTCGGGAATCAGCACAAAGTACGCAGCGGGCCCCGGGAATCGAACTCAAGGAGGAGGGACAGGGCCACGTAAGAGATGTTGTTGCCACTGGCCTTCGGAGTAGACTGGTACAGGGTGAAGATCGTGATGGGAAGAGATTGCTGGTGTAGTGGGAAGCAGAGACATGTGCGGAATTCGAGACAAGCTGGTTGTAGCCAACTGTCCACTCACTTTGGTGAAATCTTGTAGACACTTAATGATCACTGTGTTCTGCAGCCTCCAAGGCCTCTTTTTAAACTCACGGAACGAATTAAGGGACTCTAATGATTGACCAGTCAGCGGTGATTTGTTGAAAGCTCTCAGCTAATCAAGAACCCTCTCGCTAGCCTCCTGATAATGGAAACAAAGGAAAATGAAAAAGGAGATTGATGAACACAAGAGAAGTGGACATAAAAGAGAGGGGAGAGAGAAATGTGGAGAGAGACCATTGAACAACTTTTGGTACAATTTTAACATACATAGAAACACATGCACACACACACACACACACACACACACACACACACACACACAGACACGCGCGCGCGCGCACGGTTGGTAGAGTCCCAGACTGTCACTACGGCGGTCCAGGTTCGAATCCTGCCCAGGGCTGAAAATAATTTCAGTATCACTGCGCTTCGAGTCGTTACTCCAACTCTCGTGGGCGGGGAGTTGGATGTGTGTGTGCGTGTAAGGTCACAGCATTACCCATAGATCGGTCATATACGAGATCTGAGCTTGCTTCCAGGAGGGAAATAGCTGTCGATCACGAGTCCAACACGCGATCCAAAGACCTTGGTGAGTCACACAAACACACATGCACACACATACACACGCAAGCAAACAAAGACGAGCACAAAGGGAGATAAGATGGATTGAGTTGGAGAATTTGTTCTCCCCGCACTTGCGCAAAGACCCACTCACACAAAGTGTATTGACTTATCACGCCTTTGGTCAACCACCACAAAATCTACCTTCTACTTCTTTTAGGGCGGTCAGCTGTTCATCTACATCCAGAAAATCGGCGCTTACCTGGCCCCTCCCATAGCCGTTATCTACACTCTCGCTGTCCTCTGGCCGCGCATGAACGAAAAAGGTGAGACAAAATGATCCACGAAGGTAAGAAAAATATATATATATCTTTAATGATAGTTGCGAAGGATATAAAAGTGGACACTATGGCTGCCCATGTCAAAACAAGATTCTAGAGCTTTTGTCATATTCTTTCGTAGGTTGTATCGTATCATGTAAGGCATTAACGCATTGATTTGGAAAACAAAATGATTGCGTGTAGGGGCAATGTCTGAGTGATTGCAGTATTTTTAGTGTGTGTGTGTGTGTGTGTGTGTGTGTGTGTGTGTGTGTGTGTGTGTGTGTGTGTGTGTGTGTGTGTGTGTGTGTGTGTGTGTGTGTGTGTGTGTGTGTGTGTGTGTGTGTGTGTGTGTGTGTGTGTGTGTGTGTGTGTGTGTGTGTGTGTGTGTGTGTGTTTGTGTGTGTGTGTGTTTGTGTGCGTGTGTGTTTGTGTGCGTGTGTGTTTGTGTGCATGTGTAAATGTTTGTGTATATGTGTAAATATTTGTGAATGTGTATGTGTAAATGTTTGTGTGTGTGCGTGTATGTGTACGTGTGTATGTGGATGCGTTTGTGCGTGCATATGGGTATGTGCGTGTGGGCGTGCATGTGGGTATATGCGTGTGGGCGTGTATATGTATTTATGCGGGTGTGTGCATCTGTGTGTGTATAGTTACATATTTGTGATGCCTAAAAATAAAAAAAATGAAAAAAAAATTGCGCCGGTTGTATGAAAACACCTTTTTCAAATTTCACCTCATTTCTTTCTCAATCACAAATCTTCATCTTAGTTTCACTATATTTCTATTTAACTGGCTGCTTTCTTTCTAAATCTCCTAGCTTGCCCTGCTTTGGAAAACATCTTTCAGATATCTCTCTTATCATTTCTATTATGTTATGCACCCACCGATTTTTTTTTTTTTTTTTTTTTTTTTTTTTTTTTTTAGGAGCTTTCTTCGGCCTCATGGTCGGCTTAGGCGTGGGCCTCGTAAGAATGATCCTCGACTTTAGCTTCCCACCGCCGAAATGCTACGAGGAGGACACCCGGCCTCGAGTTATCAGCGAAGTCAACTTCATGTACTTCGCAATGATGCTGTGCTGGATCACAGGCATCACGGCTGCGGCGGTGTCGCTCCTGACAGAACCTCCGGAGAAGTACAGGGTAGGTCTTTCTTGGTGTTTGACGCTCTGAAGCTGTTTCCCATAGATATGTACACAGATGCATGCATACACAGACACACACACATATTGACACACACACATATTGACACACACAGGCACATACATATTGACACACACACATATTGACACACACAGGCACATACATATTGACACACACACATATTGGCACACACACGCACATATTGGCACACACACACACATATTGACACACACACACACACATATTGACACACACACACACACACACACACACACACACACACACACACACACACACACACACACACACACACACACACACACACACACACACACACACTCAAACACACACACACACACACACACACACACACATAAAAACATATTGAAACACACACACACACACACACACACACACACACACACACACACACACACACACACACACACACACACACACACACACACACACACACACACACGAATTTAAGAGCAAACTAGACATTGCAAGATACAAAGACGGGATGCCACGAGCGTAGCTTCCCTTACCGTAAGATACAACTAAGTAAAAATACAACTGGGTAAACACACACACACACACGTCTCCCTCTGCCTCTTGCAATGCCCTCAACAACAATAGTATACATTGAATAGACAACGCCGGCAACACAATACACTGTACATTCTATAAGGGATCTGTTGGAAAACTCCGTCACAACCATGGCGTCCCTCGGGTAGACGGGACTGCTGCAAAC
>NC_134810.1:40317789-40337789 GCF_046742065.1 Oratosquilla oratoria | reverse complement strand
TGTGTGTGTACGTGTGCGTGTGTGTGGGGGCGTGTGTGGGCGCGCGCGCGCGTGTGTGTGTGTGTGTGTGTGTGTGTGTGTGTGTGTGTGTGTGTGTGTGTGTGTGTGTGTGTGTGTGTGTGTGTGTGTGTGTGTGTGTGTGTGTGTGTGTGTGTGTGTGTGTGTGTGTGTGTGAAAATGAGATTATTAATTTCCCCTTCCTCCTTCAAAGTGATACCTGGGGCTGATGGATCAGGTACCACTAACTTCTAGCAGGTCACGGGTGCCCTTTTAATTCCCTCCTACTTACAAAGTAAGCTACAAACCTCTGTCACATAACCTTGTAGTGTTCCTATTTGCATGCTTGTTCGCCGAGCGGGTTAGAGCGTCGCTCCCTGTGACGGAGGTAGTGGTGATAAAGCCATGTCTTGACGATCGGGCGTGTCCGTTGGGCAGCGCGGTTGGCGGGCGAATTCTGCCGGGCCTGCCCGTGAATGTTGTCCACACGACTGAGTTGATGAATAGCTGGGCGGGCGTGCCCGGCGATGCCAGTAGCGTGTGGAGTGCGGTACGACAAGCATGGCGCCGAGCATTGTCAAGAAAGAAGATATTGTACACCATGACAATTGCTTGGTGTCTAAAGAAAAATAAGACAAAGAAGGGTGGGGTGTGGGAGGGAGGCCTGTTGCTGTGGGTTCACGATATTAACTTACGTCTGGCAGGGTCGAAGCTCTAGCTATCGCGCACCGCTCGACGAGCACTCGGGCAATTTGACCGTTTGGCCGGCCACACACGTGCACTTTAAACTGACAGTTACAACTGTTCAGTTATAACTGTCAGTTGAAACTGCACGTGTTACGGTATCTCAGTATCACTGAGATACCCACACACTTGCAGTTTCAACTGACAGTCATAACTGAACAGTTGTAACTGTCAGTTTAAACTGCACGTATGTGGCCGGCCTTTGATCGTCAAATGCGTCCGTTAACGGGCATGACTACAAATCAGGCCCGTTCGTCTGGACAGGTCTTAACGGTTCGAAAACTGTCGGAAATGAGTTAGACCAAGGGCATGGTTCTTCAAATTTCAGGCTACAAAGTCCTCTGTAAGAGGCACCGTCCTAGCCTGCCGATAGGGGAGTTCGCGATGTTAAACAAAACCATCATACTTATATTCCCAGATGGCAGTGAATCGACAAGGAGGCTTAGTTCTACACCCCAGAGGTTGCCGTTGTGCTTAGTTCATCAGTAATCGCTGTCGCAACCGGGAAATAAAACTCTTTCTTTCTTCAAGTAGTAGATGGTGAAATCTCCGTCTTAAAGATACTATACCACTTCTCAGACGAAATAACAAGTAGAAGAAGCAAGATAGCATACATAATGGGTCACAGTAAGATAGTAAGAAAAAAGTTGGCTTATGACATAAAGCTTAAGTAATTCCAAGTAATTCCACGTTATCACAGATGGGGGCATACGCCAAGGGGCGCGTTGCTTCACTCACACGCCGGCGCCAGTCCCCACGGTCTCTCCGGGCAAGCTCCCATCCAGCCACCCTTCCCATCCCAATCCAAACAACCCTCGACAGCTTCGAGCAACTTACCCCAGCCATGGGTTCTGTGGTCATCCCCTTCTTCGGCTCCTCCATCGAGGGTTGTCTCTTGTGGAGACAACGCTGAATAGGATCAACAACAGGGAAATGTGTCATATGATGCCCATATAGCTGGAGTTGACGATTACGAATTATGCTGGTAACTGGCCTAGACTGAGTCTCATAGTACAGTCTCTGGTTTGATACAAAGTCATTCCAGCGATACCCAAACATTTTCCGAAGGCACGTAATACCAAAGACATCGAGACGTCTCCCGAAGTCAGCATCCAACGTCCATGTCTCACAGCCGTACAACAAGACATGGAACATAAATGGCTTGGTGAACCTTAAACTCTCACCTAGTGTAGCGCGGGATGGAAAGGGTACAAATTTTATTCCATAACTAAATACCAGGGGCCGAATTTATAAAATATCCTAACCCCTGAGTTTGGACATAAATCTTCAAAATGGCGGAGATTTGATCTAAATCCCTATGTCGGTGACCTAAATCCCTATGTTTAGATCTAAATACTTATGTCTAGCTCTAAATGCTTATGCCTAAACCTAAATGCTTATGTCTAGACCTAAATGCTTATGTCTAGAAAGTCTAGACATAAGCATTTAGGTCGCCGTTATAGGGATTTAGGTTAAAAACCTCCGCCATTTTGAAGATTTATGTCTAGATTTAGGGGTTAGGATCTTCTATAAATTCGGCCTCTGACTCTCGTTTTCTTTCTCTTCAGATGTCCAGCTCAACTCAGAAGAATCCCCAGAACGAAGGAATGGTCAATCAAACGCCTTCAAGAGGGCCTGGGTGTGGCTTTGTGGTTACGAAACCGAGAGCTTGACGAAGGAAGAGCAGAGCGAGATGCAAGACCATCTCAGAAACATCACGTCCCTCGAACAGGACCCACGGGCTAAAATGTTTCTCAACGCCAATTTGGTTATCGTGATTGTCATAGGAGTGGGGCTCTTTGTCTTCTTCACTAGGGATCCATTTCCAGAGGGTTTTGATCCTAAAAAGTACCAACAATCTCTTGTGTAGTAATGCAATGTAACGAGGTCCTTTCCCTGATTGAAACAAACACTCACACACGCGCTCGCACGCACGCACGCACACACACACACACACACACACACACACACACACACACACACACACACACACACACACACACACACACACACACACACACACACACACACACACACACACACACACACACACACACACACACACACACACACACACACACACACACACACACACACACACACACACACACACACACACACACATTGTGTGTTGGCAGTTGAAGAGAGCAGACATACGACTCAGTTCTAATGCCGCGTCCACAGGGTCGAGCTGTGCCTGGCAGACTTTGCCCTTACCGGACAAAGTCCGCATACTCTGCCCGCGAAGTGTCCACACGGCTGACGATGGTGGTTGGAGGTTAGTTGGCCGCAAGCAGAGGTTGGGAGGGAGTGATTCAGTGCGGTACGATAACCATGGTTCCCGCCATACTTGGAAAGAAGGTAGCACTTTACAGCATTATAATTGTTGCCTGCATTAAAAAGAAAAACAAGAAATCCCGGAGACATGTCTGGTGCCGGGAGTGGTTACAAAGAGGTGATTTAATGGGAAACTCAGTGACAATCCTACGTGAATTGCATGATGAAAATGAACAATTGTTTTGCAGTTACATGAGAATAAACATAAGCAGCTTTTCTGTTCTCCTTTCGAAAGTGGAGCCATATATACAAAGGCAAGAGACAAATATGAGGAAAAGCATAGCACCAATAGCACGTCTTGTCGAGACCAGTACACACTAGTACTAGGTGCGGACATGGTGGTAAGGTAACTTCGGTCTGTACTGAGCGGGTTTGCTAACTTTGCTCGCACCTCACCTCATGCGTTTGGCAGCGATGTCAGCCCTCCATCCACTGCCCGCAAATGGCGCCGGGAACGGACAGTTTGATGGTTTGCCCGCTGAAATTGCCCGTTGTCGAGCAAAGCCCTCGTGCCCAGCGGACAGTGCTCGACCGTGTGGACGTGGCATAAGAAGTCAAGGACACAGCTTGTGTAAGTATTGGGGTTGAAAGAGCAATATGGGGTCCTGACATAGAACAAGAAATATGTAGTAGTATACTTAAGAAATAATGAATTTGAAATGAAAATAGCAGGAAGTAATATAAGAGTAATTGATTATTTGGCAAGTAACTGAAACCTCAAACTGTTGTAAACTAAACGAACAAAGCTGGATATATGAAACTAGTTGCTGACAGCGGACATAAACAGGATTGTACATACATACATACCCCAAGGGCTTTTTCCTCCTTACAAGGGAGGTAGCCAAACTCAAAAGGCATAATTCCACTCCCATCCATTTCATTTCCACCCACACCTCTCCCAATCACCACCCTTCCCTCCCTCCCTCTTATCTTGGCTCCTCCTGGATGACGGGTCATTCCTGTATATCACCCATTGCCCTGGCTGAGATGCAGGATCATGATTATGGAAGATTCATTATGGAGCTAGGAATTTTAAAATACCCTAAGGCCAGAATGGCAACTATGAGTGAAACATTTAGAAAAGTATTGGAGGATATGGTTTTGACCACAGGTGAAATAAAAACACTCAAGAGACAAGTGTTTGACATGACGGTTGAAATAGATGAGATGTAATTTGAATGAAATTACATTAACAAAGGAGTTATATGAATATAGACTTGAGGGGTTAAATGGTGAATATAACAAGTTTATGATAATATGGAAGACGGTACGAAGCAAATACAATAACTGTTTGAAAAAATGGTAGAATTTAGTAACACTAAAAATGTAAACATGTATTGAACTCTGTACAAACTAGGTAGATATGTATGCAAAGAAATATCAAATCTATTTAGATGATTATACACACACACACACACACACACACACACACACACACACACACACACACACACACACACACACACACACACACACACACACACACATATATATATATATATATATATATGTATACATATATATATATATATATATATATATATATATATACATATATATGTATGAAGGTGGAAAAAGAAGTCACGGGTCTAGTTCCGAGTTCCTGAGTTTATTCCTGACCGGTTTCGCTCTATGCTTCTTCAGAGGAATGTGACTCTGGAGTGAAGCTGGCGGTATACTGTACATAGTCTGAGTAAGACCGCGTTCCCTCCTTGGAGGTGGGTTACGTTTGGTTGTACAATGGTTTTTAATATAATGAACAATAGTGATAATAAAGTATACAATAAATTGTTGTGATGTTATTACAAAACAGCTCCGGTGTGTGTGGAATGTTGATCGAGGGTGTAACATTGTAAGTGAAGTGAGTGGTGTAGAAATGTGGGAATCCTAAAAAGTGTCATAAGATAACTTATAGTATTAAATAATATAAAGACAAATATCCAGATAAATAAAATGAATGAAATAAAATGAAAATGAAAATACAAATACAAATGTCACAATGTACCAATATATATGTATATATATATATTTATACATATATATATATATATATATATATATATATATATATATATATATATATATATATATATATATACCGAATACCGAGTTCCTGAGTTTATATATATATACATTATATATATATATATATACATTATATATATATATATGTATACATATATATATAAACTCAGGAACTCGGAACTAGACCCGTGACTTCTTTTTCCACCTTCATCAATTTGTCACAATGTACCAGCATTTGTCTCAAGATGGAAAAGACAGGCATGGCGTCACCGAGGATAATTTTACTCTTAGGAGGAAGCTGACGAGTATTCAAAATAGAGACAAATTCCTAAAGGACTGCCTAGAAGAACAGGTCCTACCCAGATCAGCACCGAAACACCTACACCACCCACACAAACCCTTCAGCACATTCCTCTTGAGCATAGTGCGAAACCGGTCAGGAATAAACCCAGGAACTCGGAACTAGACCCGTGACTTCTTTTTCCACCTTCATCAGCTATAAGCAATTATCCTGTGTTGATTATCAGGACGATGGAAAAACCATGTGTACATCTTTTACTACCTCTCCAAGTTTTTAATTCATTTGGCTTATTCTCCCATATATTTATGTATTTTTTCTTCCTGTTGTAAATTCTTTTTTGTAACTGAAATGTAAATATACGAAAGCGCTCAAAGAGTTCCGTTACAGAATATATGAAAAAAAACAAGGTTAACACTTGCAAACTTGCTGGAAATTATAGACAATTCCTAAAAGTAAGGGCCCAGTCACATCAAGCTTATGATCTGTTTCCGACCACCGGCGACCAGGTGGTCGCTGACCAGTGGCAGGTAGTCTTTGGAAGTCGCTGGTAGTCGGTAATAAGGTAGACAAATGTATAGATCGATAGATATATAGATAGATATATTACAACACACACTGAATAGTCCCCAGTACATAGATTTTCATCTGATCAACCACATTAACTTTTTTCCATTTCAATTCCCTGCATAGGTTTTGTGTCGCCGACCGATCGCTTGATTTTCGGTCGAAGGTGGTCGGAAATATAGCAACGTCACGCCTTCAAGAAATCGTTTTCTTTAGTTTACGCACAGCATATATAATTTCCTGTATCAATTAATTATGCAACTATATCTTTAATAACAATTATAAGTTTCCAATAGCAATATGTAAATATGTATAAGTGTATATACTAATATTCTGTATAGTAACAATTGTATTTTGTAAACTAATTTGTGCACTATTCTTCTAAATATAACATGTGCCCTTTTGGAGTTTCACTGCTAACTTATGCTTCCTTCCATTTCACTCTTTCCTTCCACTAAACCCCGAATTTCCCCCTCCCTCCCTCTCCCCAATCTTCTCTATCCTGCCCTCTAATTAACTAACTTTCCCCAAACTAACCGAGCAAGTGTGTCTGCCCCACATCTGTCATAACTTTTACTTCCTTCCATTTCATTCTTTCCTTCCACTAAATCCCCAATTCCATCTTATCTATCCTGCCCTAACTAACTTTCCCCCGAGCAAGTGGGTCTGCCCCACATCTATCATAACTCTTACTTCCTTCCATTTCGTTCTTTCCTTCCACTAAACCCCCAATTCCCCCTCCCTCCCTCTCCCCCATCTTATCTATCCTGCCCTCTAGCTAGCTTCCCCCCGCCCCACAAAAAAACACAGTCCACGTGACTGTAAAAATAAAAAGTGGGTCTGCCCCACATCTATCTTATCTCTAACTTCCTTCCATTTCATTCTTTCTTTCCACTAAACCCCCTAAAATCTCCCCCATCTTATCTATCCTGCCCTCTAGCTAGCTACTTCCCCCCCCTCCCCAAAATTAACAAAGTCCCAAAGACTATAAACTAACCCCACATCTTTCGTAACTCTTACTTCCTTCCATTTCACTCTTTCCTTCCACTAAACCCCCAAATCCCCCCTCCCTCCCTCTCCCCCATCTTATCTATCCTGCCCTCTAACTAACTAACTCCCCCCCCTCCCTCCCTCCCTCTCTCCCCCATCTTGTCTGTCCTGCCCTCTAACTAACTAACCTAAAAAGTCCCAAAGACTATAAACTAACGGAGCAAGTGGGTCTGCCCCACATCTATCATAACTTTTACTTCCTTCCATTTCATTCTTTCCTTACACTAAATCTCCAATCCCCCCTCCCTCCCTCTCCCCCATCTTATCTATCCTGCCCTCTAACTAACCTATATATATATATATATAAATTAAAGTCTTAAAGACTATAAACTACCCGAGCACATCTATCATAACTCTTACTTCCTTTCATTTCACTCTTTCCTTCCACTAGATCCCCAAATCCCCCCTCCCACCCTCCCCCATCTTATCTATCCTGCCCTCTATCATTAATATAAAACTTAGCACGTAAATCTGCCCCACATCCGTCATATCGCAAACTTCCTTCAATTTCGTTCTTTCCTTCTACTAAACCTTGAATCCTCTCCCCTTTCTTATCTATTCTGCCCTCTCCACGATCATAGTTACCCTGCACTCGAACAACAAAGTTAAAAATACACCAATCTTTCTCCCGCAAATAATAGTCTATTATAGCAGTATTAATTCACTACAGAAACAGGGTATAAGCTTCATGTGACAGGTATGGAAGATTGCATAGGTGTCTTACCTGTCGAGAGTCTCATTTACAGCATTTATTGTCACTATCTTATTGCTCTTTCCATCAAAAAAAGGTTACTATACCTAACTAAATACATAGAGTAACTAATAGTAGAGAAACAAAAAGGTAACAGTGCAATTGTTGATATGCTTTTTATAGTTTCACAAACGTTGCTATTATGTTTCTTACTCTAATTATCAACTTCATCTAAACTTTATTCATTAGTACTTATATATGATCAAATATCATTATGAACTGGTTCCTGTAATTTGTATGATTGTCATTTTCATCTGTGGGAATGCTGTATTTTGTCCCATCAAGAAGTGACCTTCTGTTTTTTGAGCTTCATGTCAGTAAAACTAATCCATTTCAATACGAAAAGTCTGTTTTTATCTAACAAATAATTGTTCTCATATCTATGAATTCTTATTATTGATGTCTTTGATACAATAAATGGTTTGTATATCTACACCAGCTGTCAGACCATTTTGATCTAATGCCGAAACCTTTCCCACGGTCAAAATTACACTTACCTTTATTGATCTATTTGGACTTGGTAACGAAGCCCTTCTGCTGTAGAGTTTAGAAATATTTACATTCACCGATGTTGATCATAGTGAATTGCAACAACTCTTCGATATTTATTAATCAGTTAGTTATATTTAGTCGATTTAAATCCTAAATCAGTCCCTTTAGTAAACGAAATCACGTTATTGTCAAATTAAATATGATTTCTGCAAGACCTTACACAAAATCTTAAGATTTTGAAACATCTTGATTATTGCTAAGGCAAAGGGCGATGACTAATTGGTAATTCATAATCAAGTGACTCATTTTGTTTAAGCTCTCGTCCATGCACTTAAACAACGTGTAATGGTTTGGATAATCTATCCCTATCTGATATTATAGGGGGGAAATGGATTTATTGATTCTGTGTTAATAATTTTTAATTTTGTGAGAATTAAAGTGTTGTGAAAGTTGATTTTATCATAGTTTATAATACATTTATCTTTTAATAAAATGTATAAATAAATGTGATATTTCTTTTATAAATATAACCAATTCATTTAAAAAATGATAGAAATGAGTTGATTGGAGTGAGCGAGAGAGGAGATGAAAACGACCAAATATGTACAATAATTTATTATAACCTCTGTACAAACATTTTTCATAATCTCCAATTCTTGGGCTGATACACAACTCTTTAAACTCGCAACAGACCTAACTGTGCTACAGTTTGCCTTAGAGACGAAACGTTAGTAGGTTACAAAAAGATGATAAACACCTACAGTACGGAGAATAAAACGTGTAAAAAAATTCCGTTTTTCTTTTTACAGAATTGAATAATTATAACGTCACGTCTCTACATCTAGCAACACAAGGAGCAAAAGCCCTTTTATGCTTGAGAGCCCCACACTTTCGCCGGCTTTGTTGCTAAATGCAAGAGGGGAAAGGAGATTTGGGGGGGGGGGAGGGGGAGTGTTATATAATCGTTGCAAATGGGGACAACCTAGAGGGACGCGACCGAGATAGCCGAAAGGTAGCTTGATTTTGTCATGACTAGGTGCTAGACTAAAAAAGGCTAAGAAACTACCCAAGGACTCAATGTAACATAGTACAGAGGAAGCAGGCTTTCTCTCAGGAGCAGGTCTCGATCGTCCACGGAGTTGGGATGATTGAATGGGATGGGTGGAGAAGGAAGGGTGGGTTGGTTCTGAGGGGCCAAGTTTTCTTCTTTGTTGTCTTTTTTTTTCGTCGTCGTCATATTAGTTAAGATTCTCCAACATTCTAGATATGAGGGTCTGGTTTTTCTTTATCCTAATCGTTTTTTTTGGCTAGCTGGTTGTTTCTTATTAATAATTTTAAGCCTCAGGATAACGGTTTTGGTTATTTCAGAAGATTTTCTTGGATTCCTCTGGTTCCCGTCTCACCTCCTGATCAAGTCTAACTTTCCACATTCTGCATTCTTCGTTGCTGTTCATGTTGGTCTTGTATTCCAATAGGTCATACTTTGATAGTTCCCTGGATCCTTATTTTGAGATATTTTTGCAAAAATCCTTGTTCCCTTGTGACAACGATAAATATCTTTAGGTTCTTTTGTTTCTGCTAAGTCGGCGTACCCTCCTTCCTAAATCTTTCTCTAAAGCATATTCCAACGGGTCCCTGTATCACGGAGAGCTTCTGCTACGGCTGGGGTTAAACAACCCATTCAAGAGCTAAAAAATTGTTACTTCAGGGCTCGCAGGCCACGTTGGATGTCCTGGGACTTTTCAGGGATGGGGTTAGGGGTAGTGGGAATGTGCATTCGTGAACACTGACAACGTAGTTCGTTTGGAATTTTAAGGCCATCAGAGGTGGCCAAAGAGCGACGACGCAATTATTTACCAGATGCGTGTGTGTGTGTGTGTATGTGTGTGTGTGTGTGTATGTGTGTGTGTATGTGTGTGTGTGTGTTTGTGTGTTTGTGTGTGTGTGTGTGTACGTGTGTGTGTGTGTACGTGTGTGTGTGTGTGTGTGTGTGTGTGTGTGTGTGTGTGTGTGTACGTGTGTGTGTGTACGTGTGTGTGTGTGCATGTGTGTGTGTGTGTGTGTGTGTGTGTGTGTGTGTGTGTGTGTGTGTGTGTGTGTGTGTGTGTGTGTGTGTGTGTGTGTGTGTGTGTGTGTGTGTGTGTGTGCCGTTGGGGAGGGGAGAGGGAGGGGAAAGTGGGAGGGAGGGGTAAGACTTGATAGGGGTAAGCGTAATAGCTTATCAGATCAGATATAAGTTTGGAGCTTTCCCCCTAACAAATTGAGTGGAGTGACACAAGCTCTTCAGGTAAGACGTCGAAGACTTACGGACAATTAACAAGTTAAGCATAACAACGACGAAACTATCCCTTCTATTGAAGAAGTAAAAGTTGCTGACTGGTTAAGCGTAATAATGTAAGACTACTTCATATCAGATATCCAAGGATGCTGATCAGTTGATTGAGTGAGTGAGCGCAATGAAATGTGTCCTATCCTCAGATCACACATCGATGAACTGAAGGTAGTTGTTGAGCGTAATGGAATATTTCTTCGGGTCGAAGTTCGAAGATTGTTTGTTGATTGGTTGAGCGCAGTAGTGACATAGTTATTTGGGTCATGTACCAAAGGGTTACCGACTGATGAGGCGTAACTGTAGTGTAGATTTTAGTCAGAGAGGCTATTACTGTTGAGGGATGAAGTGTAGTGATGATTGAGAAGTTTCTGTTGTCCTTATGGTTTCCAAAATAGCATACTCGTGTGTATGTAGTGTCTGTGAATGAACGGGATGATTATAATGGCATAGGCGTTTTTGTGATCGATTATCGAATGCTAAAGGTTCTTGATGAGCTGGACTGATGACACATCGGACTAATGACTCTTCTTTCTGAGGATCTCCAAGACTGACGAAGGATTTGTTGTCAACGATGAGTTTGGGGTGGGGGTGGGGGGGGAAGGGGACTGACTCGCAAGTTACTGAAGGAAGTTGAGCGAATATCGAGAGCACTTCGGAGGGTCAGCATGAGGAAGAAGTATTTGTCTTTTTCTCAAAGATGCTACAGCTAAGAAGGTCATGTCTGACCCTATGAAGATAATAATAATAACGAAAGAACTAACGTGATTAGAGATTTTGATTATCTGTTACGAGGTCCATATTTCCTCTCCTTCTTCTTCGTCGTCTTCTTCGTTTTCTACTTCTTCTTCCTTCGTGCCGTTTCTATATCGCTAAGGATCTCTTTCTGATTCGTTCAGTTAACCCCTTCCATAACGATGGATGCCACTTCTTGTATTCTGGATTTTGTCAACTTATTCCATTCATTTCCGCGGCACTCCTTTGGTAGAGAAAAGGTTAGATTCATCTTGATCAACTCTTTCCGTACCGAGAGGTGTTGATATTATTTTAGTCTATTTCAATCACTTCCGTGGCCCCCTTCGGTAGGAAAGGCGTTAACTACCTTGGCCCGTCTCCTTTAGACTTACATATATATACATGTGTTTCGCCTCTGCCTTTCTGCTTGCCTGTCTGTCTGTTCAAATCGTGGACAACCGACGCCTGCTCCCTCTGCTGGCCTTCTTTGGAAAACACACACCACATGCACTCTTTTTCACTCCCACTCCAGGTACAAAAACAACTGTAATAATAATATAGTAATCATCGTCGTTATAATATTTTCACAGATACATTCTGTGTCGGGAGAATCCTATCCTGCACCGCCATAGACATTGAGCGCGCAGGTGCAATAGTCTGTGGGTGTCATGTAGGGCGAGGGAATGTAGGCCAAGGGGGAGGGGGGAGGGGGGGAGAAGAGGGGAGGTGGCAGAAGAGTAGAGGGGAGACTAAAAGGAGGGGGGAGACTAAGGCGAGGGGAGAGGTTCAGAGGCGGGGTGGGGGGAAAGGGAAACTCCAGGGGGATTGACATCCGGGGCACCTGGTCAGACTTCGAGTATGGGTCGTAGGGGGGAGATATGAGGATAAGGATAACGGGGGGAAGGGTAAGGAGGGAAGGAGGGACTGAGGAAGGAAGGAAAGGGTTGTTCAGGTTCGACAGGGGAACGATTCGAGTCCTCCCTTCGAACATCTTGTTATTGTCGCACAGTCCACAGATTCGCCTTTATGTACATTAGGAGAACGACCACACGCACCACTTATGGGTAATGGATAAGGTTTTCTAAAACAAGTACTCAATACTACATAAGAATTAGTTAGCAAAACAATTGCGTCTTTAGGCTCATTCGTCCTAAACTAAGGTTGTGCATCATATTGTAAGTCTTCAGCTACTTTAGGGTGGCGGCGTCTGCTAGTTGAGAAAGAAAATGTGCATTGATACATGCCCTAGTCATTACAAATAAACTGTAAAATTAGTCCTAGTACAGAGAAACCCATTCTTAAAGTTACATTAAAAAGTTTGCCGTGACATAAATCTAAAGTTATATAGAGAATCATTGACCCCGTTGACATTGTTTGAGGTGCTTACGGGCCTGTTCAGGACGACCACACACATCCCTTGACAATGCTGGCGGAGGTGGCACTGAGGGCCACACTGCAATGCCAAGAGAGCCAGGAGTGTCGGGGCCTCGGACATGCGCCGGGGGAGGGTCTGGGGGGGGGGTTTAGTGGCACCTGAGGTGGCCACTCCCCCCGGTGGAAGAAACAACCTCCCTCTCTCCCTCCCGCTGGAGGCGCCTCGCCCTCAGACACGCTTATGGTGAAACCTGATTTTGAGGTGCAGTTCTTCTAAATGACAAGTGCTGGACCTTCGACAATGTGGACAGGAGTATTTGGGGGGGAAGGTAGTACTTTGGTACTCCGTTTATTTATTTATATTTAATAAATAGATTTGATTTTCTAGTGAGAAATATCATCGTAGTTGGTTTTGCAACCCTGTGTACTAACGATGCTTCGCCACAGAGAACAATAAGTAGCATGGGGAAGATCTGGAAGAGGCAGGGGCACCTGTCGCCGTAGCTAGTAAGGAAACGTTTTTTTTTATTTCTCTCTTTGGTAAACACATGACTACGCTATAAATAAGCAGCCGATGGATGTGTGGCACAAAGAAAAGTCAAGTAAAATGTCATGCTTACGGGGGAAACACTAGGAATAATCCCAAACCCGATTAGCTACACTTCCACCGACACTCATCCATAAGTGCCTACAGTGGGGGAACTCGTGTGGAGGAGGAGGAGGAGGAGGAGGTGGAGGAGGAGGAGGAGGAGGAGGAGGAGGAGGAGGAGTAGGGAAAGGATAAGGAAGATTGATGAGAAGGAGCAAGGAGGAGGAGAGAGGAACAGGAGTCAAGAGGAGGATAAGGAAGATTGATGAGAAGGGGCAAGGAGGAGGAGGAGAGAGGAACAGGAATGAAGAGGAGGATAAGGAAGATTGATGAGAAGGAGCAAGGAGGAGGAGAGAGGAACAGGAATGAAGAGGAGGATAAAAAAGATAGATGAGGATTAAGGAGGAGGAGAGAGGAACAGGAGTGAAGAGGAGGATAAAGAAGATTGATGAGGAATGAGGAGGATAAAAAATATTGAGGAAAAGGAGTGAGTGAGGAGGATAAGGAAGATTGATGAGAAGGAGTAAGTAGGAGAGAGGAACAGGATTGAGGAGGAGGATAAGGAAGATTGATGAGAAGTAAGGAGGAAGGATGAGGTGTAGGAGTGAGGAGGAGGATAAGGAAGACTGATGAGGAATAGGGAGGAGTATAAAGAAGATTGAGTAGAAGAAGTAAAGAGGAGAGAGGGTCAGGAGTGAAGAGGAGGATAAGGAAGACTGATTAGAAGGAGTAGGGAGGGGGGGTGAGGTGCAGGAGCTAGGAAGAGGATAAAGAAGATTGAGGATAGGGAGTCAGGTGGAGGCGAGAGGAACAGGAATGAGGAAGAGGATAAGGAAGATTTGTGAGGAGGAATAAGGAGGAGGAGTGAAGTGCATGAGTGAAGAGTACGTGCGGAGGAGTGAGAAGAGAGGAGGAGGAGGAGGAGGAGGAGGAGGAGGAGGAAGAGGAAAGGTGGAAAAGAGGAGGGAGGGGCGTTGGTAGATGAAGTGTACGGCCACCCTAAGTGAACTTGATTATTTACAGGACTGAGGAGCTTTCTCCACGTGATCTACGGACTGAAAAGGTTTACGAGGGCGGGCCCGTAGTCGGAGATCTCTTCCACGTTGGGGGGAGGGGATGGCATCCGCATCCACTTCGGGTACATTTCATTATTACGAGCTACTGAACCCTGAACAAATTACCAGTAATGAAACTCCTACTGTCACCATTTTTTTTTTTTTTTACAATATCATCTCCTCCTCCTTCTTCTTCTTCTTCTTCTTCTTCTTTGTCTTCTTCTTATGTTCTTCATTTTCGTCTTCTTTCCCTTTTCCGAGACAGGACCCAATGTCCTGGTCCATAGTCCTCGACTTTGGGGGGGGTTTTGACGGCGATGCGAGCGTGCTGCAGTCACGGCCACTAGTTTAGTACTTTCTAACTACGTTTTGAATGACTCAATACTCAGATAACACTTTTCGCACAACGATATTCTTCCCGTTCATGATTGTTTTAAGGCTAAATATAACAGAAAGACTTACAGCACATTCATTGGTGGTTTTTCACGATGCAAAATGTCTTGAAGGTCACGCACGAGCAGACGCTGTGGCGGCGGCGACAGCAACGACAGTTCATCTCACGTATTTTGATCTCTCACATTCACTTCGGGCTTCACGCTGTGGAGATGTACTCGGGAGACGTGATACCTTACGTATGTGACAGTAGAGGGAAAGTGAGGATAACCGAGGAGCCGGTTAGTTGAAGAAGCGTGTGTGTGTGTGTGTGTGTGAGTGTGTGTGTGTGTGTGTGTGTGTGTGTGTGTGTGTGTGTGTGTGTGTGTGCGTGTGTGTGCGTGCGCGTGCGTGACACGTTCACTCCTGCGTAGGTGCCCTACACAACGCCAATGACGGCAGTAGAAACCTGGTCGTCGTCGCTCACCGCCCGCGACCTTGGATTATGGAGTAGCCAAGTCTCCTGGTGGTTTGAGCAAGAGCGGGTTTAGCGAGTGAGTAGCCTTGTTTTTTTTTTGGGGGTATCAACATTACTTGACTTCCGGTTGTAGCACGGTATCACTCGAGTGATGGACGGGAATTGGCCTGGCAGTATTGGGCCAAGCAAGTAGATGCTGCGGTTGGTGAGCACGGAATAACGCCAGGCCCTGGTAAAACTTTTCGTGAAGCATCTAATACTATAGGGTTAATACTGTACAGTGTTAAAGTCACTTATGATTGTTAACAGTGTCGAATACAACAAAGAGTTGTTGCGCGTTCGGGCACTGGAGAATATTTCATTATTTATTTTTTAGTGAGGATATTGTGAACACTTGGAGACGAATCACGGGGCGCAGCGGTGATTGCGGTGGTGGTCGTGGTTTTTCAGTCTCTTCGCAGCTCCGAGGAGGGTTGAACGTCGACATGACGTCACTTAGGATTTTCGTTTTCTATTGCCGACTTGTCCAACGTCTTTCTTTTTTTTTTTTTGTTAGTTTCCGTTCTTATGTCTAGCGTGTCATCTTTGATTTACACTTTTTGTCTGATGATCTTAGCGTGTCATCTTTGATTTACACTTTTTGTTTAATGATCTTAGCGTGTCATCTTTGATTTACACTTTTTGTCTAATGATCTTAACAAAACGGTATTTGGTCCTGCGAGCTCATTGATTCCCCCCACTGCTCGAAGACTCGTGTCCAGCGCATGTCTTCTCCTCGTTCTTCTTCTCTGATTAACTAGATTTGTCCATTGTATTTTTAATTTACCCCTTAATTAACTCTCATTCTTATGGTCTAGCTTGGCATTTCCTTTCAAATTTAAGTACTTTGATAATCCATTGTAACCTTGCTCATGATTTGACGAGATTTTGTTACCGAATAATGGTTCCATTTTGTATTTTTGTCCACGTTGGTCATGAATTTCTTTAGTTTATTTTTTGGTCCTTTTTTCATCACCTATTGGTCTTTGCTCTCGTTTAATTTTACCACAAACCGTTTTCTATAATAGTTCATTTCTGTTATACCTTAACCTACTCTTTTTCTCTCTGTGGCTTTACTCTTTCTCTTTTTGGGGCAAAAGAAAAAAAAAAAAAATTCCTATCCTTCCGAACACTGATTTTTTTTTTCTCACACGTTTCGGTTGTTTTGAATGCCTCTGATCACAGCATTATCGAAATCATCGTTCGGTCGAGTTCACCAAACATTTCTGATGCAACACAAACAGGCTTCTTCATGATCGGTACAAAGGAAAATATTCCTCGTTTATTGACTATTCTTTCTTGATGACGAATCGGCGTAACAACGTTACGCATTGGAGCACAAAATCATCATCATCATCATCATCATCATCATCATCATCATCATTATCATTAATATAATCATTATCATCATCATTATCATCATTTTACCGGGAGGTTGCAGATCGCGCGCGTTCACCCAAAGCTTCTTTACGCTGACGACATGGCTCCCTTCTGGTACGCTACAGGAGAACGTGGGTTTGCTTCAATTTGAAGAGATTTTACTTTCTGTAGCGTCCAGACCAGGCATGATGCTGCCTCGGACCACCGGTGGATGCGTCCCGCTCCCCGCGGATCGTCATGAAGGACGAAGACGTCGCTCGTGGGATCCGAATCCTCTCCATGCTAGATGGAGACTGGATCATCTGCTGCTCATGATTGACCTCCGGGGCGGTGAGGGTTCTGGTCAGAGGCCAGAGCCGGAGGTCCATGGGCGGCGGGGGGAAGGCGTGCCTTCGAGGAATCGAAGACGAGGACCAGCGTGGTCCCAGGGCGGGACGCACCACCGTGTCCTATGGAAGCCAGCGTCAGTGTTTATATTCGGGGTAACGCGCGCCAGGCTGCAGAAGGGCATGGTCGGGCTGAGCGCCGTCACGACCGTCCTCCTCCTCCTCCTCGTCGTCCGGAGCGTCGTGGCCGTGGTGGTGGCCGTTGTAGTCCTGGTCGTCATGATAGGAGACGTCGGAGGGGGGCGAGTAGACTCGGAGGTCGCGGGGTGAGGCGGTGGTGCCTGGTGGGTGGGCGGCAAACCGGGATCCTCCTTCAAAGCGGGTTACTGGGAGAGCTTCCTCGCTGGCCGAACGGAGAAGGGCGCTGGGCGGCCTCCTCGAGTATTCGTCACTGCAAGAGAGGCACACGTCATCACCACACTGGGCAGGTGATGAAGGTGATGAGGGGGTCAGTCACGGCAGGCCCGAGGGCGAGTTCGGGTGCCAGGGCAAGCAGGCAGTGAGGAGGACACACGAGCAGCAGCTACTAAATCTAAGCTGCTGCTGCATTGCATGTTAAACAAGTGTGGCATGCCCAGGGTGGTGGTTGGTTGGTGGTGGATGGTGGTAGTGGAGAAATGGGAGTAGTAGTAGTAGTAGTAGAAGTAGTAGTAGTAGTAGTAGTGGTGGTGGTGGTGGTGGTGGTATTCATGGTGGTGCTGTACGAGGTGAAGAGGAGGGGAGCCAGTCCTGGGTGGCACCTGGCACCGAACAGCCCAAGCGGAGGCACTGACTGTTGGTTGGGGAGCCCTTAGTTCATTTGGACAGGGGCCAAAAATACTGGCCAGCATGCGCACGAACACCCTTGGGCAGGACCACAAATTCATCACTGCAAACAAACAAACAAGGACGAGACAGTTAAGGGGGGACCAAGCCACAGCAGCTGAATGGAGCAGGAACACGAGCTGGAGCGGCCCAGCTCCACACAAACACTTGCCTAAAGGTATCACTATCCAGAGGTCCTGGCAGCCACGCACACTTAACTTGTTTAAGGCTAGCTATACATGGGGGGCTGGGCTGGGGCGGGGCGGGACGTGAGGGCTCTACCGCAGGGCTCCACGCACGCACACACGCACGCACGCTCGCACGCACACACGGATGGGCAACACTAATGGACTGTGTCTTGCCGGCTTTCTACAGCAGATGGCCAATCAGCCGGCCGTCCGGCCAGCCGGCCAGATTGCTGAGGAGCCACCGGTTAAACCATCCCCTGGAAGAACAGACCAAGATGACCGGTCTGCTGCTACTCCTTATCCGGTATACATAAAGGCTTGGATACAAATTTTACTCTTCATAAATGTTATGCTTAAGACATTTCTCTTCCTTTTAGTAGTACCTTTGAGATCAGAATCAGTGTAGGAGGAATTAAAGCAAATTCTAGAATACATTTGGTGAGTGCGGATTGCTAGGTTAAATGGTGATGAAAATTTGAGGAACATGTTCTAGGTGAAGTTTGGTGGGTTACAGCACAAGACAAGTTGAGTTCCCCAATGATCCATAGTTACAATACGTTATTGATCCATGAAAGTTATCTCACTAATATGCAAATGCGCAACCTATATTCACCACAAATCAGGAATTTATTCCCATTTTCTCTAGTAAAAACAAATCTGGAATTTCTTCCCATTTTCTTCAGGAAAAACAAATCTGGAATCTCTTCCCATTTTCCTTAGTAAAAACATTACAAAAGACGAGAAGTTGAATGTCTTTAACTCGATGAACTAGTCATATATTTCATAAATGTTTTGATGATAAAAGAGCTTCATAATTCAGATTCATATGCACAATTAAAACAACAAAAAGTTACAGGGCACTCGTCCTATAGATGCAACTGTAAATTAAACCAAATATTGAGTAGATGATTGGACACTTCCACATAACAAAGTAAGTTCCACGCAAGTTTGTTTGCATCCACAAATAGTAAACTGTAATTTCTCCGGTACACAAAATTAATGCTCACGTTAAAAGACTCCAACTTCTAGTCTTTCTAGGATATTGTTAGTCACTAAATGTTTGAAATTCACTCAGCCAAAATGCTGAAGACTTTTTTATGGTCACTTAGGCAAATGACAAACCTTTCGTATTTGAAGTGGAGAGCAAATGATTGCTGCCCCTAGATAGTACTCAAATCTCAAGCTAAGCTTTTATCCGTACTTTCAAAGGATTTATGTATACCGGCCGTGGGTTAGGTTCGGGTAGCCAGTCAGCTTCGAGGTGCGGCCAGCCAGCCAGACAGCTCAGTCACATTACTGTGGCGATGTGGAGCGCGCGAGTTCTCGCGACGGTGGGCGGTAGCGAGCTGGGAGAGGGGTCATGCCGGTCGAGTCACGCTGGGCCAGCCGGCGACGACTCCGGCTGCGACGGTGGCGGCGGCGGCTGCTGCGAGAGCGGGAACAGACAGGCACAATGGGCATGCAGCATCAAGCCGGCGGACAAATGCTATAGTATGACGGGTGGCCTTAGTCGGTTGGAGTTCGACTGAGAGAGACACGCGGTGCCCAATTAAAAAGACATGGCGTTCCTCGCTCCCTACCCTGTCTCCGGGCCACTTTTTTATATTCATCTATTCTTTCTTATTCCAACCGTCTAAGTTACCCAAACAATTGCTACTAAGGACTAAATATTAAAGGCCAAATCATGAAGAAAGCAGCTCTATAAAGGAGAAACATGAATGAGAATGATGAGATGATAAAGCGAACTGTAATGTAAAGGCAAGCTCGCGTATTGGACAATTCAGCTGACAAAACAATCAGTGACTATGTAAACAAGAACTCGTGAGCATAAGGGCGTACAAGAATTTATGTTTAGATGATATCGCACAATCCACTGGATTCTTTCAGTTAATTCGTACATATGGGAATTTACACACGTAGGCTGTGAAAAGGATATTCTACAACTCCTATTTATGACACAAAACATTAAAAAGTTATTTTGCGAATTAGCATTTTACTGTAATTAAGTTG
>NC_134810.1:40305289-40310289 GCF_046742065.1 Oratosquilla oratoria | reverse complement strand
TACATCCAGTACGAAGATAGGTGAAGTAGTGAGAGGTAAGGGTAGAAAAGAACATAATAACAACAGCATGGTTTACAGAATCCCATGTGGTGGCTGTGACCTAAACTACTTTGGGGAGACAGGAAGAGGCATACACAAGCGGACATATGAGCACAAGAGCGACCTGAGGGCCCACCGAACATCAAACGCCCTGGTGGTTCATGCGGAGAAATACGGACATTTACCTAACTGGGACGGAGTGGAAATATTAAAACAAGGGTTAGACAAGAAAAAAAAATAGTAGAGGCAGCTTTTATAGCATCCCAGCCCTGCTGTAACCATCGTGATGGTTTTATTAAGCTGTCCAAAACGTCCGGCTGGATGGTCTTACAGGAGCTGAAGGGTACGAGAGGGAGGGAGGGGGTGGGTTAAGGAAGGAACGCGGAATGATGTAAGATATATAACTGTTGATTTCCCGATCATGTTTGTACACTCTGAAGAAGCTCTGTTAAGAGCGAAACGTCAGTTAATAAAACTTCAACGATTCTCGGTGTTTATCTCACCACCCTGCCACATATATATATATATATATATATATATATATATATATATATATATATATATGTATATATATATATACATATTATATGTACATATATATATATATACATATATATATACATATGTATATATATATATATATATATGTATATATTTAATATATATATACATATGTATATGTATATCTATATATATATATATAAATATATATATATATATAGATACATATGTATACATATATATATATATATATATATATATATATATATATATATATATATATATATATATATATATATATATATATATATCCTATTACAGCTTTGCCATCTTGACGTGGTGGATAGGCTTGAGACTTTTAATGGCTACAAAAGACATATGGATGTATATATATATATATATATGTATATATGTATATATATATATATATATATATATATATATATATATATATATATATATATATATACATATATAACCTTGACGTGGTGGATAGGCTTGAGACTCTTAATGACTACAAAAGGTATATGCATGTATGTATATATATATATATATATATATATGTATATATAAATATATATGTATATAAATATACACACATATATATAATATATATATATATATATATAAATGTATACATATATATATACATATATACATAAATATATGTATATATACATATATATATATATATGAATAACAGATATGGATATGAGTATGGATATAGATACAATAAGATTTATACATAAAATATATACCTAAATCTATTGCATACACACTCACACAAACTTACACAATTAAAATTTCTTGCACCATTTCAACAAGAAATATATTTATATATTCCATCACAAGCAATGTTCCTTGAGATGGACTTTTCTTGTCTCACCTTTCCGAGTCCGCGGCCTCGACGTCCTCGCCCCGGTCCATGTCGTCGTCCTCTGTGTAAGCGTGACTGTCGGCTCCGTCCGAGAAGTCATGGGAAGTAGCGAGGCGGTCGGAACTTCGCGCGCTGGTCGGTCCTGAGCTACTTCCGCCTCCACCTCCACCGCCTCCACCGCCTCCTCCACCACTTCCACCCCCTCCTCCACTGCTTAAGCTACTGGGAGGTTGGCGATATCGAGCATAAACGAAGCCTGGTCCAGTGCCATCAGTTCTACCCCTGCGCGAACAAGATACACCATTGTGAGCAGGTACCGAGTCATTTCCGGCAGGTCTCTGGTTGAATCAACACTTTTTGTCTTCAATCTACTGTGGTTCAGTGATGCATGAGTAGTAGTTACTGGTAAAGAGGACCGTGAGCTATCTTGATATGCTGACACAAGACAACAATATGAAGAAAAATTACAGGGGAGGCTTGTCCTTACTGTTACTAGAAAAGAAGATATGTGGGAGCATCAGTGGGTGTCATCAGTTAATCAACTAGAAAATATTTATACAGTAAATAACGATGTAGGAGTCCACAAGCATGGAAGGGGTAGCTTATGGCATTCTAGGGTAGTAGGCATCTAGAGTAGCTGTCTTCATTCTAGGAGAGGAGAATCTAGAGGGTTGTTGTTGACATTCTAGGAGTGGTTGATACCATTTTGAAATGGAAGGTATACCGGAAAAGGTTGGTGTTCTAGATTGGGAGATTATAAGGATAGGTAATTTGTCGAGAAAGATTGGTGTAATCTAGGATTAGGGAGAGGGGGATCCAGAATGGTTGACATCATCAGAGTGTAAAAAATATAAACAAAAACTGACATTATTGTACATGTATACTCTATTAAAACGAGAGGGATTCTAGTAGATTAATTATAACCCTATTCTGGGACAAGGCACTTGGAAGTAATAACATACACTAATTATTAGTCACTACCGAAAGGAGGCAGCTGCTGATAATGTGATTCTAGGTTTCAGTTTGGCACTAGGAACTTGATGGACCGAGTCTTGATACTAGTAGTTAGTTAGTCAGGGTAATTAAACTGGCAGAGCTATAGGATAGGTCAAAACGGTGGCAGTTAGTCAGCTGGGTCGTGTCACCATAAAGTAACTGGAGTGAGGATGATTAAGTCATCTTGTGGATTTGGATTACAACTCCAGAAGTTGGTTGTGCAATGGCACCTCAGTAATACTTAGCAGAATTGGGTTATGAAACTAGAAAGATGTATTACCACTAGCTAGGCAAGAGAACCTTGTTGCCTGTAACTAGAAACAGCAATCATGCTCTAGGAATCTACTAAGTTTCTAAAGATAAATCAGTAAAAGTGATGCATTACTCGTAGGTTGGATTAGATCAAAATGCCAGTCAAGTCATTACCAACTAGTAAAGTTAGAAGGTCCTAGAAAAATGTAACTAACGCCACGTCATAATTCTGGTCATCAAAGACTTTATACAAATGCAAAAGCTATCAGTTCATGACACCAGAAGAGAATTATAGTTTTATGATAAACTGCTATAGAAAGGTGGAAGTGGCATTGTCTAACATGGGCTCTATTGGATGAATCATTATAGTCACTCCTGGACGAAGTTTAATTGATTTTGGCATCTATTCAGGTTAGTCACAATATCTAAAATTGGTGCCCTGCTACATTACATCAGGACTAGTGCTGTTTGCTAGACTGAGTGTTGAAACTAGTAATTAATATGTTCAACGACCCTTACTGCAAGCGGAATTGTCTCAGATTAGAGATGTAGGGAACAAATGTCTCGCATGATCATCTGACCTGGCCTTAAAAATGTCATTGATTTAATCGAAAAAAGGTTAAACTACACGAGCCATGATATGTCAACAACAGAAACACTGATATAGAATATCAAATCAGAGATTAAAGACGCCTTCTCGTCTCTGCGAGGTTAATCCAAAAGCTGTGACAACTGGCAACAAATATCAGGATGAACAATCACTCAATTGTGTCATTAAAGGTGTGCGTAGTTTAGATTGACTGAAGAAATTTATTTTGATATTGTACTTAAAGACGAACTCCCCCCCCCACATAAAGAGAATCATAAAAAAAAACTTACATTTAGAATGATAATGAACATATATAATTTTTGGTGGTTAATTGATTATCTTTACAAATCAAGAAATAGTGATTATTAAATCTGCCAGTTTAGGGAGTTTTTAATTGAAGACTGTCGTAAATGGGTCATAAATAGACTAGACTTCCGCAGATTCTTTAAAGCTGGTGGCATACAGATTACCATAACATAACTGAGATGGAGACCCTCTGGCAGTCCCTCGAGAGGGGAAACTGTCCCCTCCATGACTCTGATGTCATAACCCGGTTTGAACCGCGGCGGTTCAATTACAGTGTAAGTCAATGGAGGCGATCACACATACAACTGCGCAGTTTTTCCTTGACTATGCGGTACCGCCGCGGTTTCCGCGCGGTTCAAACCGCCAGTGTGAACGGGGCCTGAGTGATCCCGGTACGGAGGGAGTTCAACAGGAGAGGACATGATCCCGTTGAAGATGAATATGATAGCAGGCGTGAACTCAATTGATTAAGATTACAGTTGCTAGTTACATGTTGGCTGATAATTAGGAATATCTCTTTGGGCTTGATGGTAATACTCGACTAACCAAGGTTGATATCGTGGTCTATAACTAGGTTGGGGAAGTGCTTTAAGGTGGTGGCACACTAGGCTAGCATGTTACTTGCTTTTCCTACTCTGAGTAGAAACGAATTCGTTTACAACATTCTAGACTTCCATTAGGACATCTCAACAATGTGTCTAGCATTCATATTCTAGGTTTAACCGCTCGCCATTCACCTTCTTAGATGCAAGAGTGATTTCACATTTGGAAATCTGAAAAACGAAAGACCACACCCAAAGTCATTTGTACTTAAACGAAGTAGCAAAAGTAAGTAGCATGCTAGCGAGAAATGCCCAGTGTGACACCAGGAACTGGTGGTATCACCAGTTAAATGACTAATGTGATAGTTGTACCAACTGGTTGCACTTGACCAGAGTAAGCTAATTGATTCTGCTCGAAGTGAAATTATATTTTGAAATAACGATAATCCTTTCTTTTGTTGAGATATTGTGACAGGTTTGAGGAAGGAGGAAGAGAAAGACACGGGTCTAAGGCCGAGTTTATTCCTGACCGGTTTCGCTTATAGCTTCTTCATTCCTCTGAAGAAGCTCTAAGCGAAACCGGTCAGGAATAAACTCGGCCCTAGACCCGTGTCTTACTCTTCCTCCTTTCTCAAATAATTTCTATGTAGCAGTTCGATCATCACTTGACATATTCGCTAGATTAGGTCCGGGATTTAATTGTTGACTAGCCAGAATCTCAGTACCAACAGCTGCCTTGCCTGAATACAATGGCTAAGGAGACATATCACAGAAATAGCGAGTTTAATTAAATCATAAGGCTAGCAGAATCTCAGCACCATCAGCTGCCCTGACTGAATCACAAATACAACGACTAAGACATATCATAGAAATAGCTAGTTGACTTAAATCATAAAAC
>NC_134810.1:40292789-40295289 GCF_046742065.1 Oratosquilla oratoria | reverse complement strand
GGTCCTGGTCCTCGGGAGACGACAGCTGCAGCAGCTCGACCAGTCTGTCGCCAGGGGTACAGGGAGAACCAGGAATGCCCCCTGCCAAGCCTCCGATAAGGGATTGGGCCAGTCCGCCTGACAGGGGGGATCCCAATTCCCCTCCCCCATAATCATGCCTCCTCCACGGCCTCACATACCTGCATATACCACTTGTAGTCTTATGGGCTGCACTCAACTCATACCGTGTCATACTAAACTCTAAATCTGTCTTAATCTTAATGGCCTCCAATTCATTATTTTAGCATTGTTTTTTAGTTTAAAAAAGCTCTTATCATTATTATTATTATTATTATTATTACTATTATTATAAAAAACAGGTATTTTCATCTTACTTAGAGAAAATTGCTTTACCGAACATCAAATTGGCACATTTGATGGTCTTCAGTCTGGTTGTTGAGAGGGATCTGCTGAATGCTGATGAAGGTACACTAAACTGAAGTGCAAATTTTGTATATTTTTTACCCCCTCCCTCTCCGTAATGAACCAAGGTGACTAATGAACCCCGAGCTATGTCTGTCTTTGGCTACAAGAAGTACTTTTGTTTTGAGTACTGTAAACAGAGTTGATAAATAAGCACCATCCAGGCTACAAGTCGTTTGTCATCAGCAATTAAAGGATGCCCCGCACCCACCTCCCTCCCTCCCTCCCCTTAACAAAAAATCCCACCATCCGGGCCTGGGCCAACAACTACGTCAACCATGATAGAGCGATGGCAAACAACTAAGCTAATTCAGGGCAAAAAGTTAGCATTCTGGAATCGTCGAAGAAAAGTAACTCAGGAGAGACTTTGGAGGGAGTCCATATATTTCAGCATGTGGACGGGAACCCAACTGAATGGGGCTCCGAAGCCTCGAAAAAGAGTCTACTGGAAAGACTCTTGTGTTTACTGATTAGAAACTCGAGCGTTTTGGCTAAATGTCCGGGGAGAGGCTTCGAGAGTTTGCTACTACTCGACTTCTGTGCAACTAACGAGGAGGAGCACATGTATCTGGTTGTCGAATATTCCTCATTTTCACGAACACCGGGAGGTCAAATGGAAGACCCCTGGAACAGTTGGTAACCAGGCCTTCCGGGACTCATTCTAGAAAAACTAGAAACTTCTGCGCTTTGAGGATCTTTAGGGCTCCCTTAGACCTCACGAGTACCTAAAAAACCTAAGAGTTCCTAAAATCCTTACGAGCAAGTTAATAACAGACTACCCAAAGATTCATATCTAACTTTTGTGAATTTATGTGGACTCCATCTTAAGAAATGTGGCTCAACTACTGAAGTGAATCAGAGAATTACTCATGTTAGCCTACTCACAGAGGATCTCATAATCCTACCACGGAAATTCGTTGTAATTTTGCTACAGAAAAGAGCCTTCTGCTACGTTATGATTAATACAAAACATCTAGCAAATATCATCTTTGTTACAATAAGAACCCCAAGAGGGAGGTTTTATGAATGGAATTCCTATTCTACATAAAAAAGTGCTGTCAAACAAAATTCGAGGGAACATATTTAAAGACAACCTACTACATGAGGAAACCTACTACTGTGCATGAGGAAACTGGCAATAACGTGGAGTCGCGATTGAAGTATAAAAACAGAAGCCATGAGGATGATCTTTGTTGAGTATCGGATTCTACAAACTAAAATACTACATTTATTGGCTGCAGTCTATCTCAAAATGACCTTTGAACAAAAAGAAAAGGGGGAAAGGAACTCCATAAAAATACAAACAAAACGGTTAACAGGATGTTGATTTTGCGAGACCCGAAGTAACATAGGTGGGATTAGGAGTAATAATCTTTTTTAATTTTATTGTGGATGGTGACAAAATTTTTCTTTTCTATTCAACTTATGAGAGGTCAATGGACTGGATTAGTTCATTTACGTACTTTTCCCAAAATGGTTCGAGTTCGTTTATGAAGGCCTCCCCTAAGCTGAACGAAATATAATGGCCAAAGGGCACAATTGAACTTAAGCGGAGCCACGTACGTCTACAAGGATGGACCTACTTCAATACTCTGGAAAGACCTGAATGTGGCTAATAAAGAAAAAAAAAAAAATCCACGATGCTACAAGAGAACGTCATTGCAGATGGGGATAAGAGACTGGGTAATTAAATTTAACTCGAGAGGTCATTGGGAACGCTGGGATGGGCAAGGTGGAAGAGGAGGACGGGTGTAATTTGACCTGGGCCATATATAAAATTGATGCGGAACATTAAACAACGTACACACTACACTTAAGGACTATTTCTTAAGATTAATGATCATTTTCTGGCAAGGATGGATTTGTGTATATAGAGAGACGACAGTCCTGGAAATGAAAGAACAAATAAATGAACAAACGTTGGTAAAAATAAAACAATAAATAAGTGAAATGAACAAATAAATAAATGAAATGAACAAATAAATAAATGAATGCATCTACAACAAAAGTCTACGGGTCTACATAGGATTAAATGATC
>NC_134810.1:40277789-40280289 GCF_046742065.1 Oratosquilla oratoria | reverse complement strand
ATATATATAGATATATTCATGTATATATATATATATATATATATATATATATATAAATTTGTTTTCTGTGGACCAGTCCAACCTTTGATATATATATATATATATATATATATATATATATATATATATATATATATATATATATATATATATACCCATGCTCGACAACATAAACCTTATCTATTCACAAGTATATCTATAAACATAATCGTATAGTAATGACTCATTTTTATGTGTATCCTAATAATGATAATAATAATACACCTTGGATAGAAAAATTAGGGCTCGTGTCACTTTTGACAAAAAATCCTTGTTGGGAGGGAGACTGGGGCTGCCGATGGTATCGGGCGTTGTTGGATGGCCAGGAAATGGGCTGTGACAAGAAAATGGAAATAGCAGGAGAAATGATGACAGAGATGTTCTTATAGAAAATGATTAATCTAAAATAGGATATCCAAATATATATATATATACATATATATACATATATATATATATATATATATACATATATATATATATATATATATATATATATATATATATATACATATATATATATATACATATATATATATACATACATACATATATATATATATATATATATATATATATATATATATATATGAAGTATGTAGGAGAGTATGAGGAACAATAAAAAATAAGAGATTAAGATGGAAAAGTGTAATGGAAGGGAGATTAAAGACAGTAAAGAATAATGTTCGGCAAAGAAGAGGTAGTCTTTGGAAGAAAGTTAAATAAATGCCAAGAAACTTTGAGGTAGAAACAGTATAGACTCAATCCGCGTTTACACGGGACAAACTGAGAGGCAAGTCAAAAGTGCAAGTCACCTTATACTAGAGAGGGAAGTAAACAGGTATATGTTCATACAGGCCACTTGCCTCTGACTTATTAATGGCCTGTGTGAACGCGTACTTGTTCGCTTGCCTCTCCAATTTGGGTGACTTGCATGCTTGACTTGCTTCTCAGCTTGCCCTTTGTAAACCAGGCAAAAGGGTAGTGGCCTGTCAAGTCAAATTGAAATTTTGAAGGATAAAGACCTGGTATTGGCAAGAATAGAAATGATTATTTTCGAGAGACCAGGGTTGAGTGTTTGGCCTCACTCCAACATGTGACTGAGTAAGAAATAGTGACCATTATTGTGTGATCAAAAATTAAACCAGTGCGTTTACGGTGGTATTGAAAAAAAAATCTTTCCTTATATAAATCTTATATAAATCCTTGGAAAGGAAAGATTTATATAAGGAAATATTTTTTTTTAAGAATACCACCGTAAACCTTTTCCCCCCTGTGACATCAAACTGGTTTAATTTTTGGTGACATTCTTAAAGAAAATCTTTCCTTATAGAAATCTTTCCCTTCCAAGGATTCTTATAAGATTTATAGAAGAAAAGATTTTTTTTAAGAATACCACGGTTGGTATCTTTTGTCACAAACCGTGACATAAAGTATCAACTAATGCTTAACGTCTGAAAACCTGACGATTTTTATGAAACCGTTATTCTTTTCATTACATTACATGACTACTCTGCTGAATGTGAAGCTTGTCTTGGTTCTCAGGATAAATGATGTTCATTAGGTGCAAGAAATGTACACATAGCCAGTTCATAGTTTTGCCAAATTACTGGCAGGAACTGCTGACACCTAATTATATCATTATACGAGTACTTCGGCCCTTAATCTCCTCAATCAAGGGCACACCAACTGGTGACCGACATTATCAGTTATATTTTAGAGGAATATCTATTCATAATGTCACCGTGAAGAAGGGATAAGTTGAGGGGGAGATGACAATCGAGAAGACAAAAGCTTTTGCAAAAGAAATTTCTGAAATGACTGCATTATGGGTACGGATAATCTAATTGGAAGATGGACATATATGGAACGGAAAGAAATATAAAACATGTTCCATACTGATAATTTGTTTCATCCCGTGAAAGGAGGGACGTGAAAACTTAATTTGTTCGATAAAAAAACAGGTGGTTGAGGAACTAGATAAACTGTAGGTAATTGCGAAAGAGGAGTTCTAGTGAAAGTGAGAAGAGAGTGTAGGTAGAGGATATACAAAACGGAAGTGAGACGATCATCAGCCTCTGGAGTATGTGTGAAGACGGTGGACCTGGAGGATGAAGTAAATGAAAAGAGTACAGGAGATGAACCTTATTAGGATAGACATCAACTCCCTACCCTCGGCAACCTCAGTCATCGTTTTATCAAAAATGGGGAAACGCTTACACAAGCCAAATGGTTGGACGGACTTGTCAGTTGGTCTTAATTCTTAGGCCGTAATTGTGGTTTGTGAATGCATAGGGTCACTGAAACTCCGGTACATGTGAATATAGTGTAGTTGGAAAAGCTGGCTGCCCATCCGAATCCAGGCCACGAGAAGCCATGAATTATGCTAAGAGTTCGTGACTAGTCTGGCTGCATTAAGATACAACGCAAGATCCCCTAGGTCTGGACCTAACAGTTCTGG
>NC_134810.1:40260289-40262789 GCF_046742065.1 Oratosquilla oratoria | reverse complement strand
CGCTTCTCTAATTTTGAAAATTTTGAGTTTTGACCATGAGACACAGAGCCAACACTTCTTGGACCTAAAAAAAACTACTGCAGAGGTGGCGTTCTCCCATCCGAAGAAAAGGAAGGGAAAGGAGAAACCTCATCTCTGATCCAAGCATTGAAGGCAGAGGAAAACAAGTCTCCCTTCCTTGAGGTCTGCAAGAAGAAGAACCGCACACGCTTCATGAAGTTTCCAAAACTGGAGCGAGCGGGGACCTCCTTCTCGTCAGACGCTCTCAAGGCAGAACGCTTAGTATCCCTTTCCTTCAAAGCTTTTTTTTTTTTTTGTTTTTTTTTTTTTTTTTTTTTTTTTTTTTTTTTTTTTTTTTTTTTTTTTGAAGTGAGCGGAAGGAGTCTACAGGGTGCTGGGGACGTGCCTCCGTCTTCGGGGTTGTGAAGCCGAGGGGATCTCAACACAGACAAACAAACATCTATACAACAACATCTATACAACATAAGTCATCACCAACAATAGCATAGCCACGATAACACCATCATCTCACCACCAAGACAGCATAGCCACATCAACACCATCATGTCACCACCAAGACAACATGGCCACAGCAATACCAAGTATCTCATCATCACGAAAAAGAGAAGTGATGAAAGAGAGAGAGAGAGAGAGAGAGAGAGAGGAAGAGAGAAATAGATATATAGATAGAGAGGGATATAGAAGGAGAGATATATAGATAGATATAAACAGATAGATATAAAGAGAGAGAGAGAGAGAGAGAGAGAGAGAGAGAGAGAGAGAGAGAGAGAGAGAGAGAGAGAGAGAGAATAAAGATGTTATCCATTGGCATAAATAGATATATTAGTCATTCAGAGAAATTTCATCTTATTTGTATATTTATTCTCAATAATACGAAAATGAATATAATCTCAAAAGTAATGAGTAGTGAAATTATGGGTAATTGACGATGACGATGACATCAATGAAGAAAGGTTGGATGGCAATGGATAATGATGAAGAAAGTAAATTGTACACTGGGCATGCGCAAAAGCTTGTGGGATAAGCAGCAGGAAAGCCATCACCATGACAATTGAGGCCTGAGCATTCGTCAAAAAAGGTGAGCACTTCCTTAAGTACACTTAAAAATTGCTGACTAAATCAATTGAGCACTTATTAGGGCAAATCTGTTAGCTAGCTTTTCTTTGCACATTTTCTACGGTATATATATGTCCACTAATTATTCAAATGTAAGCAACATTCGCTATGAAGGAATTCTCGACTATTTCAAATATGCATTTGCCAAGGCAGCCTGTTAACTAAACAAAGTTTTTTTCTTTCTAGGATGTTTGTTGACGTAAGTCAATTGATCATTAGTTTATGCCAATGTGCTGACTTTGTCAACGAAAAAATAGGAGTGGAAAAATACTAAAAAATAGACCTTTGAGAAGGTAACTAATCTTTTGATCAAATGGGATGAACTTTTGCACAGAATTAACCTGACTGACATGTTGACTAAATCAGCTAAATATATACATGATCAAGCAAATAGCTGGTTGTAATGCGAGCTACTTGCATTATCTATACTAACTGCAACCCAAATCATTCATTTGCATAACCACACACAAATGCTGTTTGAAGGAGTAACGACATGTATAATCATGTAGCATCGTCAATTGAAATGACTAGCCTTCTGTATGTTCATACAGTGTTGTTCACTAAATGATCACATTTATAGCTTTACGAAACCGGAACCTTTTGTTTTGGTGTCTGTTAACGGTACGAGTATTCCGTAAGGCTACACAAACTGGTTCATTAGATAAATACATATACAACAGTACGATATTGAGGCTTTATGACTTTCTATATGGTCATACAGATCGGCTCATTAAATCAGTCTTCTGCAAGAATCAACTATAGTCATTTTTCTCTTAAACTGAGAAGTTTGCACAAAGGTATAACTGACCGGTCAAACGCAAATGCTCACTGTCTTGTAGATTAGACTATATTTTTCTATTCTATCGGACATCAAAGAAATAATATCAAATTAATTCGCAATCTATTTGGATTTATGTCCCTATACCACAGTGCAAATTTCTCAGAACGCAATGAAAACGGAAGACCCTAGACGAGAAGTACATGCTGACAAGATTAGACGTCAAATATATTTGTTAAATAAAACTACAAAGTGAGTAAAGTTGTCTTTGTACGACCAGGAGAATATGAAGTGAAAGTAAAAGTCTTTAACCAACTTGATCAAATCACAGAAATAAATGGGCTCGGCGAAATAAATTCACTGAAAAAATCTCAGTGAATGATCGCATTGGCAAGATGAAATAAAGAATAAACTTCAAAACTGTGAAATCTTTGTCAGTATTGATTTCGATTGTAAAAACCCTTTGGACAAAACAACGAAAGAAAATAGTGTGTAATCAAAGTGAATACAAAGATAAATAAAATTGTTAAATAAATACAAAATTAAATAGTAACCCATAAATGTAAAATAACATAGAGTTAACAA
>NC_134810.1:40250289-40252789 GCF_046742065.1 Oratosquilla oratoria | reverse complement strand
CAATCCATCACCGGCTTCACCTCTTTCTCCCACCATTCGCTACCTCTCCCTCTGTTCCTTCTCATCCTCCTCGTCCCACATATCATCTTTGCACACTACATCACTTCCTTCTCGAAGCACACCCGTTCCACATCTCCTGTTTTCCCTTTATCTCTCACTACATTCAACATTTCTCTCAAATTCTCTTGGTATTCTTTATTTCTATCTTTATCATTCAATTTATCTGCTCTCAGCGCTTCTCTATCTCCTTTTTTCCCTTTCTCCACTTTTTATCTCTTCTAAATTTCCCTTCTACAAAAAAAAAAAAAAAAAGTTCCGGCAGTCCTCACTCTCCCCGAAGACGTGAACATCCGGAACTCTTCCAATCCTCCCTTTGGGTACCACTGAACATTTTATTATGCCCTACCAGCCACCCTTACCCCCACTACCTTTTCCATGCATCTTTAGGCTTAGCTCCCTTCTTAAACAATGTGTTCGCTTTCAAAACCTTTCTGTTTAAACATATGTCCAGCACATCCTCTACACTATGATTTTTACCTGGCATCCCAAACCTCACTAATACTCTATTAGATAATTCTCCCAATCATTCACGTTTAAACCAATCCAATCATTTCTAGTAATCGTTCTAATGTAAACTGTGCTAAGAAGGTGGATTGCTCCGAAACGTATGTTAGAGACAATCATTCACTCACCGTGTATCGTCAAATTTCATCAACATCCTTACATTCATCCACGGACTCAGCATCAAGAAGTCTAAAACTATGTTTCCTTGCTCAAACTAGGCCATTCTTTATTCCACTTTTGTAAAAGAAGGACTCTGACACTTAACAATCACTCTCTTCCTCTAGTCAACCCGTGACAAAAACAGACCTACACTGATACAATAATAAACTAATGACTCGGGACACATAAGACAGCCAAAGAATGCAGATTTGTGAGAGCTTCAAGTGTTCTGTTTGGAAAACTCGAGGGAACTTCTAAAACAAAATAGTAAAGGGTATTAACGTAAGAAATCCATTATATTTACATAAACTACAACTTAATTCTTGCTTTATTTCTATGAATAAACCAGAAACCAAGTAAAATAAAAAGAAAAAATGATATGTGTATGTGAGTGTATGCGTTGGTCTGGGTGTATGTGAGCATGAGCATGTATGATTGGTTTTGTAGATGTACATGAGTGTGCACACATGTTCTGTACATATGTTCATATATACATACATGCAAATATATATATGTATATATATATATATATATATATATATATATATATATATGAGAGAAATTCGCTAGTGACAGCGACATTAATCTGATAACTTTTATGACAGCATATAGAACACGAACCCACTGCTTCAGCCACCGGTAAGATAACCTTTACAATGCCTTCATCAACTCAGCTACCAAGGCCGAGCGGATAAGGGACTTGTGAAATTTATCTTACCGGTGGCTGAAGCAGTGGGTTCGAATCCTACTTGCGACTGTTATCAAAATGATCATATATATGTATATATATATATATATATAATATATATATATATAAATATATATATATATTCACACACACATACATATTATATATATATATATATATACATATATATATATATATATATGTATATACTGTATATATATATCTGTATATATATATATATATATATATATATATATATATACATATATGTATATATACATATATCTATATATATATATATGTATATATGTATATATATATATTTATATATATATATATATGCACATAAAGTCAAAGGAATGCAGTACAGACATACAATTTAGACGACCATAAACTGAAACGAAGACATGAAAATTTATCAACATTTCTCACAGATGTGAGAATGGATATGTGTGTGTGTGTGTGTGTGTGTGTGTGTGTGTGTGTGTGTGTGTGTGTGTGTGTGTGTGTGTGTGTGTGTGTGTGTGTGCGTGCGTGTGTGTGTTTGTGTGTGTGTGTGTATGTGCGTGTGTGTGTGTGTATGTGTGTGTGTGTGTGTATGCCACCAGAAATAGCAGGAAACAGTGATTATAACAGAATGGGGCACATATTATCTTCGGAATAGCTGGCGTGTGTTTGGAATGTCCTACATTTGGGAATGAATGGTGCCAGTTGTAAAAAAAAACCTAAATGATAGCAGGTCGTTTCTCCTCAGAATAGATATATTAATTAACGATAATGGCGTCATGGGAAAGCGTGTAAATAGCCGTCTAGGCTGCCTGAGGACCAAATGAAGAGAAACGGTCAAATTAGCCGATTGCCGCACCTTTGAAAGACGATCCGGTTATTTATCAATTTTCAGAGCTATCTATTATTTATACCAGTTTTTTTTATTCAATTATCTGCTTATCTATTCATTTATGTATTTATCTATTCATCTAATTTTTCATTTATTTTCTTGTTTATCTATTTATTCAAATATTTATTAATTCATCTATAAATTCGTTTATTCATTTATCTATTTGTGCATTCATATATTTATTTTCTAAG
>NC_134810.1:40240289-40242789 GCF_046742065.1 Oratosquilla oratoria | reverse complement strand
TTGGCACCTTGGATGACTAATTCTAATGAGAAATTAAAATAAGTTTAACTAAGTTAGTCTTGAATGCCTTTATATTTAAAATTTTATGGTTAAGACTTCTAACTGATGAAAGAAGGCTTTTAGAATACTGGATTTATTAGAATAAGAATAAATGTTTCAAAAATAAAAATAACAACAGGTCTGGGGAAGTAAGATAGCGACATTTTGACTAGATGAGGTTAATCATTGATTATGCTAATTTGTAGTTGAAATATGACCATAACAATCGTGACAAGATAATAATTAACAGTAACTTGTCAATATGACATTATGAACGAAATAAATTGATATACTAATTGACACGTTTATCTAAGACCAATACAAGAAAAAATATATTTTCATTTATAGATATTACACCATCTACAGAAAACTGGATACAGATACTAACTCCAAAAGTCTACAAGCCTTTCATTATCTTAACTATCAGGTGACTTTAAGTTACAATGGTGAAAAAAACAGAACAACGTGTTTGTTGTTTCTAGATGTGTTCTCTCTTAAGCGTTGCCGTCTGAGAATTTGATTGCATAAGATCATTTTTATGATCGTCGCGTGCAGGACTCGAACCTACCGCTCAGAGGCCATAAGGCTACTATGCAGCGCTTTAACCCTCTCAGCTACAGAGGCTGCAAAAGTCTCTGAACTCGGAACGCCACTGGTTCCCGAGATTAGGAAAGATTGCTCTCTGTGACCCCATTTCCTAATCTCGGGAACCAGTAACGACACGAGTTCAGAGACTTTTGCAGTTCTGTAGCCGAGAGGGTTAAAAGGCTGCACAGTAGCCTTACGGCCTCTGAGCGGTAGGTTAGAGTCCTGCAAGCGACGGTCATAAGAATCATCTGATTGATGTCGCTGTCCACTAACGAATTTCTCACATTGACTGCATAAGTTTGATTATGTCCTTAGTCGGGAGACTTTGTTGTCAACTCTACGGGACATTCACGCCACATTGTCATAACTGTAGACTAATTTTTCACTCAAAAAAGAATGTTTACTACTTCTAGATTTTATTATTACTCTTTTGCTGCTCCTTGCAGAAAGTAACTTGCACGATTGACCTGCCTCTCAATTGAGTCTTGAGATGGCAGGGGGGTCGGTTGATTTAAGGACTGCTCAAACTTCAGGTCCATTATAAGAACTGTCTTCCACTTGTCACAACAAAATGTTGCGAATGGCGATACGATATAGAATGAGTTAAAGGGGAAAATGTGGAAATCGATAGCTTATTGCAGCATCTATATGCGACGAGAGAACACCTGACTAACAGAATTAAAACCGAGGAAAAGGAATCTGGTATCATTAGTTTCGTTACTTATGAATGTCTGTTCTTTTGGCGACAAATCATCTTTCCCAACTCAACAGTCGTAGATGGTAAGCGATTTCGAAAACTGAAATCATCAAAACTGGAATACTCTTCCTTTCAACATACGAGTAGTAAAGTCATTCAAGACTATTCAAAACAAAAACATATAATGATGAATGCGGTGTTGAAGGTATCTACTAGTCAAATGATATTCAGAATAGTAATATAAAGAACTACTATCGCACAGAAGTATATGATTGTATGGACATGTGCTAAACTGTGACTTTAACTGTATTTGGAAAAAATTACTGAATAACAGATATTATTACTTTCATCAAGCAAAGTCTAATTCTTCTAGATTAGGGATATGATATTTACACGTTTCGTATAGATGATTATATATGATAAGTTCTGGTCATGCAATAGGAAGATTTAAAGACTATGTTTGATACCGAGTCTCTTAAGATTACATTTCTGTGCAAACTAATTAGGATCGTCAAAATAGTGATTCCAAATATTACTTGGATGATATAAGTAAAGGGGACATCTCTCAGAGGAGATTATAAGAAAATTTAAATATCTGAGTGCGGGGCTGTTCAATCCGTGAGTGAGTTTTATCTATAAAACCTACCTGTAGAGTTGAAACTCTTGTATGGGATTTACATCTGTTCTTCGAAGGAGGATTGGGGTATGGATGATATATCCTTCCGGTTGTACAATATTGTTGGGAAAAGAAAAAAAAGAAGACGAGGAAGAGGAGGATGATGAATGGGAGGAAGACAGTGAAGGAGGAGGAAGGAGGAGGAGAAAGAGCAGAAGGAAAAGGCGGACGAGAAGGAGGAACATGAGGAAGAGGAGGAACATGAGGAAGAGGAGGAGGAGGAATAGGAGGAGGAGGAGGAATAGGAGGAGGAGGGGGAAGAGGAGGAGGAGGAGGAGGAGGAGGAGTAAGGAGAAGGAGGAGGAGGTGAAAGAGTTGGATGGGGAAGAGCAGAAGGATGAAGAGGAGAAGTTGGATGAGGAGAATGAGTAGAATTAGAAGAAGAAGGAAGAGGAAGAGGAAAAGGAGGAGGAGGGGAAGAAGCTGAAGACTACTACTACTACTACTACTACTACTAGTAGTAGTAGTAGTAATAGTAGTAATAGTAGTAATAGTGATAG
>NC_134810.1:40225289-40230289 GCF_046742065.1 Oratosquilla oratoria | reverse complement strand
ACGAAACAGTGAAGTTCTGTATCTAAGAGTGCTGCCGACATGTCGGCTACATGCAAGGGACGTGTGGTCATCTTAGGTCGCAGGCAGAGAGACGGGAAGAGGTCATGGAGGGCAGGGGGTGTGAAAAGATTCCACAGGGTGTTGACCCTCAGTGAGACAGTGTGGCGAAGGTGTTTGTGGAAGAGCATTTTGCAGTGATAATAATATGAGGCATTCGAAAAACAATGAGGCAAAGGATTATGTTTATAAGGTTCAAGGTTAGGTAAGGTCAGGGAAAAGTGGTTCAAGTTCAAGGTCGCAGTTCGTAGGAAAACCAATCCCCCAGAATGCCTTAAGAGGACTGAAGACACCTGAGGTTCATATCACAAAGGCATATTGGAATTCAAGGTCAAATAATATACAAAATGTTAAGGTCATTCAAATGAACTGGGGTCAATATCGCAAGGGTTAATGGTTACCTGGGGTCATTGGTTATTCGGGACATAGGCCACAGGGACGTGGGACAAGATAGCTTCGAAAGAAAACATCATGGCCATACAAATGCACCGTGCTAAATTAATAATGTCGTAAGGCCACGTAACACAAACACATTCAGTTTTAGAGGTTTGATGTTTTTCAGGTCAAAGTCACATATAGTTCAATTGGATGAAGGTATATGAACAGATGATTAAGGTCACGAAGGCAGTAAGGTCAGAAGGCAAACAAACATTTCCAGGTACAGATGATTAAGGTCACGAAGGCAGTAAGGTCAGAAGGCAAACAAACATTTCCAGGTCACGTCAGTGTATGAATGAAAAGTTAAAGGTTATTATGTTATTAAAGTTGTGAATAAGATTATGGATACATATGGGTGAAGGATATACCAGGACAAGATTTGTGAACAAGAGTCAACAGGTAAAGTGTATGAAAAGAAGTAAGGAATATCTAATCCCTTCAATCTTTCTTACAGCTTAGGAATTTGGTTCTGTAATATGCCCACGTAATTTCATCCGATTGGGAGACTGCCCAAAGTTCAGAACCACAAAATAATAACCCTTAAACCCAATGACATAGTCTAGATCTGCCACTATACCTAATGCCAAACATTTCTATTTAGCTAAGGTGTGGCCGCGATCATAGAGGAATTCATGGTCAGTAGAGCATAAAGGTCTACGCATGGGAGGAACGTCTCCGTAGTGCTGGTGTTCCCGACTATTCTACAACAAGGGAGGCGAGAATAGTCTCGATTATGTGCAAAAGGGGGAGGAACATTTAGGGGAAAGGAAATGTGGAATTAAAATGGAAACCAGGAAAGACAGGAAAGGAATCAAGGGGAAGAGAAAAATAGGTAAATAGATACATGAAATAAACTGAACGACAAGGTGAGAATCAGAGGCATATTTCATAAATGAAAATTAATGTCTTTATAATAAGAAAAAACATTGCTTTCATCAAACGAAATACAACAAAAATAACGAAGTTATTGAGTAAAGCTTTGTAGAATTTTTTTTTATTCATCTTTATCTTCTAGGGTATTCCATAGCTGAATAAGATAGCTTGTCAGTAAATATAAACATATGTAAAAAAACAGACGGTTCGGAGAGTCTAATCGTATCAGTATTTAACTCTTAAAATATGGTCAAATTCAATTTGCTGATGGAAATCGCATGATGGTACAAAAAAAAAAAGAATTTGGCTATCTGTCTACCTACCTATCTGTCCATATATACATGTATACATATATACACACACACACACACACACACACACACACACACATATATATATATATATATATATATATATATATATATCCGAGTAACCAGCAGGAAAGATAAATGAAGAAAGCATAGTGGCTTCGTACATTTACATCATCAGGGGTAATGTAAAGGAATTTCTTCTTTACATTGAATAAGTAAAATTACGAAAGTGTTGTGTCTCATTAGTGTGTTATTCCTGGTGATTGCTCCCGCATGCACAAACACACACACACACACAAACACACACACACAAACACACACACACATAAGACCACTACTGAACACATTCAGCTGCTTGATCCCATTAAAAGGTAGATGGCACTGTCTCAGTCAACTCATAGCTGCCAATCATATGCGTTATCTCTTTCATTGAATCCAGGCTGTCACCTAAAATTTACTTATATGGTGTATATATATATATATATATATATATATATATATATATATATATATATATATATATATATATATATATATATATATATATATATATAAGTGAAGCGACTTTGCTGTGGATGTGCTTTTATCTTGCTGTATTGCTTCTGATCCAAGGCAGTGGGCAGACCCTTCATCCATGAGAAGCTAAGATGAGAGGGAAGAAAGTGTGGTGGATGAGAGTGGAATGGGTGGAATGAATTGGGTGGAGGTGAGTTTTGCTACTTCCCTATTACACAATAAATCCTTGGCGTGTATACATATATATATATATATATATATATATATATATATATATATATATATATATAATATATATATATAATTACTAAGAACACACAGTCGGAATAACAGGAGACTTAAAAGAAATTATAACTTCTATATTTCATCTAATAGCTATAGCCCTCTTCAGGAAAATAAGGTTACAAGAAATGATAGACATATATACAATTGAGATGTAAGTGGAGGGCGAACTGGCATAGCCACTTACATCTCAACTGTATCTATGTCTCTATCCTTTCTTGTAACCTGTACTTTCCTGAAGAGGGCTATAGCTATTAGCCGAAATATAGAAGTTATACTTTCTTCTAAGTTTCCTTTTATTCCGACTGTGGATTCTTCGTAAATGTTTTTACAAATTTGCCACTACATTTTGTCTAAGTGATATATATATATATATATATATATATATATATATATATATATATAATACATATATATATATATACAGAAGAAACCGCATACACTCGTGTTTCCAAGTATGTGGAAAACCATAGCTTTCTGGTTTTCCGCACATATATATGTATGTATGCATGTAAGTATATCTATCTATCTATCTATATATATATATATATATATGTATATGTATACACATATATGTAAATATATATAAACATATATGTATATATATATACCCACATATATAGATATATCTGAATTGAATCGCTATTGACGGCGCATGTCATTACAAATAATTTCCGACAGTCACCTCGGGGCTCAGTCGGTAAAGCATTGGCCTGGCGTCAAGCGAGGCCTCGGTTCGAGCCCCGGGGTGACTGTAGGAATATATATATATATATATATATATATATATATATATATATATATATATAGATATATGTGTGTGTGTGTGTGTGTGTGTGTGTGTGTGTGTGTGTGTATTTGAGATGAAATGTCTGAGAACATATATATATACACAGGACGAGAAGGATGTCACGCTGAATGTGTGAAGAAGGGAGTTATATATGCCGGTATAGTAGATTGGGAACTGTTGCTTCGAGCGATTTCTCTTTGTATTGTAGCATTTATGTATATGTATATACTTATATGTATAGATAAATATATACATATATATACATATATATATGTATATATATAAATATATATATACATATTATATATATATATAGTCATATAAAAGCATGCGTGTGTGGATGAGTGGGTGAGGTTGAACATACAAACATACACACACACACACACACTCATGCATACAAATTAACTTTACATCGGTTCAGTAGGTGAAAATAACCCCTACTGTACTAAATGCCATTATTCTCCCCAAAAAGTAATAGGTAAAGTTGATTGTATTCCGCGTTCTAAAGGATCTCATGTATATCTGATGTTATGCATACGAATGAAAGTCTGGAATTAATAGTGAGCCAGTCGCGTCCTTTGTTAGGATGCTCATGAAAATCACCTATGGGTAATCACATGATTAGATTCACATACCATGTGTTACTTCGTGGCTTATGTCGTTTTAAACAGAAGGTAATTTTGATTTACACTTTTATTGCTTCCAGCGATCTATCACTGTAGTATAGCATTTATGTATATGTCTATATATATATATATATATATATATATATATATATATATATATATATATATGTGTGTGTGTGTGTGTGTGTGTGTGTGTGTGTGTGTGTGTGTGTGTGCATGTGTACGTATGTATATATGTGTATTATATATAAACATATATATATACACATATATATATATATGATTTATTTATCTATACAAATATATATATGTATATGTACATATATACAGGCATTACAAAGGTCATCATTTAGACTCACATTGACCTTCCCATACAAAACACACAATTATTGTTTTTCTAAAATTCATGGCGAGGGAAGTTTCAAAGAAATAAAAAGATAGCAAGAGAGAAAGACACAAACAGACACACACACACACACACACACACACACACACACACACACACACACACACACACACACACAAGAGAGAGAGAGATATGATGAAAGTGTTGTCGAGTTTTTTAGATTGATGCTGGGGAGATGATCAATTATCTGTGGGGTCAATGTCGCAGCTTTACCTCTGAAAAGTATTCACTATTGGTCTCTCCTTCGTTCTGTATATATATACACATTATATACATTCAAAACACATATATATATTCGTACAGCCAGACATACATACATACACACATACATACATACATACGTACATGCATACATGCATACATACACACTTGTACGCATGCACAAATACACATACACACACACACACACATGTACACACGGACATACACACTCACATACACACACACACTGACACACACACACACACACGCACACACGCACACACACAGACACGCACACACACACGCACACACACACACACGCGCACACACACAGACACACACACACACACACACACACACACACACACTAGCAATCATTGTATATACTTATATGATTATATGCAAATGATTTATATATATATGCATATAGAGCAAATATATACATTCACCTATGTCTTATTCTGATAGTATTTCTATAGGAGTTATAGAAACGAATGACG
>NC_134810.1:40205289-40215289 GCF_046742065.1 Oratosquilla oratoria | reverse complement strand
TGTAATATGTAGTATATAATATATAATATATAATACATAATATATGGTATATGATATATAATATATAATATACAATATATAATATATAATATATAGTATATAATATATAATGTATAGTATATAATATTTATTACAGAATATGTAATATATGATATATAATATATAATATATTATATATGATATGTAATACATGATATGTAATATATAATATGAAATATATAAGTTGTATACATTTTATTATATGATATATAATAAATATATTATATAATATATGATATACACTATACAATATACAGATGATACATAACATATAATATGTAATGTATAATATTTAATATGATATATAATATATATGATACATAATATATGTGATATCTATAACAATATATAGAATATAATACATGGTGTAAAGCACATGTGGTATCTGATATATAGTACATATTACATATAGTACGTAAAATATGATTTCAAATAATATATTATGATACATAATAGATAATGCTTAACACACATATTATATAATATACAATATCTAATGTATTATGTATGATACATATGATACATAATATATAATATACAATGCATAAGATATGATAATACACACATACATACATATACAATAGGATTTTTCTCCCTTATAAGGTAGGTAACAAAATAACAAAAGCATAAAAACCATTCCCGCCCATTCCATCGCTATCACACTCCACTCCCCTCCACCCTCTTCCCTCCCTCTTATCTTGGTACCTCATGGATGACGGGTCATCCCTACATCTCGCCCACTGCTCTGGGTCAGAGGCAGTGTCACAAGACACAGCACATCCACAGCAAGGCCGGTTCATTAAATCGGCGACCCCCACCCTTCTCCGTCCCCTCATGCAGAAAAGGAGAAGACGGGGAGAAAGCCCTTCGGGCTGCGTCAATTTATTTCTCACACATACTCCCTCACCCCCCATCCCCCACCCATTCCACCTCATGCATCACAGCATCATCCATTTAAACCATTCTCCATTCACCCCTGTCTTCTATCCTTTCCCGTCTTTCCTCAACAGACATTTCCCTCGTTCCCAAAGCCCATTTTACACCATCCATCCATCTCATACTAGGTCGACCCCTCATGTTCACTCCTCCTACCCTCCTCATTTCTCACTCTATCCAGCCTAGTAACCCCTATCAAAATTCTCAGATACCTCATCTCAAACACATTCGAACTTCTTATTTCTTCTTCTTATGTTCCATGTTTCTACTCCACAGTGCTGTTGGCACAATCAACCATCTATACAATTTCCCCTTAGCATCCATTCCCAAATATCTATTACTCATTACCCTATTTAATCCACCAAGGCATTTATTTACTTCACTCAATCTACATTCTACCTCCACCTCCACTACCCCTTTTCCTGCCACATTTGCACCCAAATATCTAAAACTATCCACTTCCTCCAGTCTCTCTCCCTTAATACTCACTTCCAGTCTGCTGCCACTTTCTCCCATTGTACATCTCTTCACCTTACTTTTACCCACATTTATCTTCAACTTTCTTCTTTCACACAGCTTCCCAAACTCTGTCACTAACTTCCTATATGATATGGAGTTTACAATCTATAATATATAATACATGATATAAAATGTATTACATATATCATATATATAATATGATATATATATAATATATAATAATATATAATATATGATATATGATATATAATATATAATACATAATGTATAATGTATAATACATAATATATAATATATATTATATAATATATAATATAATATATAATATACAATATATTTAATATATAATATATGATATATAATATATAATATATAATAATATAATATAGAATATATAATACATATAATGTAATATATAATAATATAAAATATATAATATATAATATATAGTATATAATATATACTATATAATATATAATATATAATCTGTAATATATATATATATAATATACAATATATTATATAATATATAAAATAGAATAGGTTATACATAATACATATTATATAATATATACTACAAAATTATAATATGTAACATGTAATACATATGATAATATATAATACTATATGATATATAATATATAGTATATAATATACAATATATAATATATAACATATGATATACAATATGATATATATGATATATAAGATATATATGATATATAAGATATATAATACATAATATATTATATATCATATATATAATATAATATATACTATATAATATACAATATATAATATACAATATATAATATATAATATACAATATACAATATATATTATATAACATATGATATACAATATATAATATATGATATATAATATCTAACATGTAATATATGATATATATTATGTTATATATATTATATAATATATAATATATAATATATGATATATAATATATGATATATAATATATAATACAAATTATATAATGTATGATATATGTATAATATATGATATATAATATATATTATATAATATATAATATATAATATATAATATATAATATATAGTATATGATATATAATATATACTATTTGATATGATATATAATATATAATATGTAATATATAATATATAATATATGATATATAATGTATAAAATATAATATATAATATATAAAATATAATATATAATATATAATATATAACATATAATATATAACATATAATATATAATATAAGAACATAACATAAGAACATAAGAATAAAGGAGACTGCAAAAAACAATAAGGCCTACACTAGGCAGCTCCGTATAAGGCCTACATTATATATAATATATAGTATACAATATATAATATATAATATATAATATATAATATATAATATATAATATATAATATATAATGTATAATATATGATGTATAATACATAATACATAATATATAATATATAATATATAATATATAATACACAATAAACAATACATATAATATATATTACATATTACATAATATATAGAGAATACATAATATATAATAAATTATGTATAATATAGGATATACAATATATATATATATATATATATATATATATATATGTATATATATGTACATGTATATATGTATATATGTGTGTTTATAACGTATATATATATATATATATATGTATATATATGTACATGTATATATATATGTGTGTATATAACGTATATATATATATATATATTATATATATATATATATATATATATATATAATGTATAATATATATATGATACATAATACATACATACATATATCAACGCCTTTTCCCCCTTACAAGGGAAATGGCCAAAGTCAAAGGCATAGATTCACTCCCACTCATTTCATCTCTACATACTCCACTCCCATTCACATCCCTCCTTCTCTCTTTACTTGGCTCTCCCTGGATGACGGGTTATTCCTGCATCTCACCCACTGCCTTGGGTCAGAAGCAATGCAGCAAGACACATCACATTCACAGCAAAGCCACTCCATTTAATCGTCGATCCCCACTCATCCCCTCATGCAGAAAAAGAGAAGATGGGACGAAATCTCTTCGTGCTGCATGAAAATATTATTCACACAAACTCCCTCAGCCCCCCATCCTCCATATAGCATTATCCATACACAACAATTCTCCACCATTCACCCCTATCTTCTGTTTTCTCCGTTTCTTCCTCAACAGACATTTCTTTCCCAATGCCCATTTTACACCATCCATCCATCTCATCCTTGGTTGCCCCCTCATGTTCGCTCCTTCCACCTCTGCCTTTCACACCTCTTTTACTAATCTCTCTTCAATAATTTTTTTCATGTGTCCAAACCATCCCAATACTCTTTCATCAACCCTATCTCTCAACCCCCTTTCCAACCCCTCTCTCCTCCTCACCTCCTCATTTCTCACTCTATCCAGCTTAGTAGCCCCTACCATACTCCTCGAGCATTTCATCTCAAACACATTTAATCTCTCTCTTATGTTCCATGTCTCTGCCTCACACAGTGCTGTCGGCACAATCACTCCTTCATACAATTTCCTCTCAGCATCCATTCCCAATTGTCTATTTTTCATTACACTTTTTAATCCCCCAAGGTATTTACTTACTTCTCAATCTAAATTCTACCTCCACCTCCACTCCTCCCTTTCCTGCCATATTTTCACCCAAGTATTTAAAGCTATCCACTTCCTTCAGTCTCTTTCCCTTAATACTCACGTTCAATTTGCTGCCATCCTCTCCCCTTGTACATATTATCACCTTACTTTTACCACACTTATCATCAACTTCTTTTGCACACCTTCCAAAAATTCATCACTAACTTCCTTAATCCTTCCTCTGATCCCGCTATGCAATGTCGTCAGCAAAAAGGAACATGCTTATTTCCTATTTATCTCCATTTTCTTTTACCATATCCAATCCCCTGCCCATTACCATTGGTGTTTTCCTCTCACACCATCCCACCCATGTATAAATTGACTAGCCAATGCAACATAACACATCCCTGGCAAAGGCCCACCTTTACCTCAAAATACTCACTCTCTCCATTTCTAATTCTAAAGCAGGTTCTACTTCGTAAGAACTCGTGACTGCTCTTAACATTTTTCCTCCTATCCCATATATCTGCAATACCTCCCACAGTGCCTTCCTGTCTACCCTGTCATAAGTCTTTTCCAAATCCAAAAAGGCCCAAAAACATCCTTACCTATTCCTAAAGGTTTTCTCATATTTGCCTTACCACAAAAATCTGATCCACGCAATCCCTACCTTTCCTAACCAACAATGTTCCTCACCAATACCCCCTCTGTACCTCTTCTAATCCTCTCAGTTAAGATCCTCCCATAAGCCTTCCCAACTGCACTCAACAAACTGATCCCTCTGAAACTACTACACTCACACGTGCCCCTTTTCCCTTCTAAAACGGAACTATAGAGGCACTCCTCCAGTTTTTCGGTACTCTACCCTTTTTAGACAAACATTAAACAACCTCACCAGCCAGTCCACTATCACTGTACCTTTCATTTTTAGACATTCCGCATGACACCAATCTAACCCAGGTGCCTTACCTGCTCTTATCATTTTAATAATTGCTTTCACCTCATCTTTCCTTATTTATCTTCTATTTTCCTCATTCATCATTGTATTTTTCTTAGCGGTTCCCACGGCGACTACCTTTCCCTCCCTATCCTCCTTCACATTTAGCAATTCCCTAAACTACTCTGCCCATTTTCGTCTTTCTGCTGTCTCTTCCATTATCATCTCTCCATCTGCACCTTTTACTTTTTCTCCTCTACTTGATTTGCCACCTCTTTCTCTCTTAATTTCCTTCCAAAACATATTTTTATTATATTTTTCTGTGATATCCTTACACCATTTCACACTTGTTCTCCTCTTTGCCTCCTTTATTTTATGCTTTACTTCTATTTTCTTTCTACCTCACATATGATCCTCTCGTCCTATTTTGTAACCAATCTGTGAATGCTCATTTCTTCTCTTCTGCAACTTCTTTGCTTCATCATCCCACCACTCACTACTATAATATATAATACATGATATATGTGCCATATCATAATATATAATACAAAATACAGGGCCATCATATACAGATACACGTCATTGGTCCTTTCCATCCACAGACAGAACAGTAGATGAAATAGCGGTGACCATTCAGAAGGCAAGCCAAAAAAAAAAAAAAAAAAAAAAAAAAAACATCAACTACTCGTACATACAGAAGACATCCACCATAAAGAAAATATACTGCAGTTACAAAAAACATCACAAAACTAATAAAAAGCACGAAGAAAAATTGAAATAACACAATAAAAGACATAATGAGTATATAAAAATATAATAAACTATCAAAAAGTCAAAATTAAATAATTTCTCAACTCATGAAGCAGTTGAAGCAACACAAGGAAACACCATTAATAAAACAACAATCAGAAATAACTAGAGAAACACGAAAAACCAAACCAGATATATATATATCACCCCTACCTTTACCAAATTGAATGTTGAAAGGTATTTTTTCCCTAAACTCCTGTGCTGAAGGTCCAGAAAAAAATTCAAATAGCCACTTAAAACACCTTGCCCCTCTCCCCAAGAAAAACACAATATTTTCAACGACTGGTTGCACAATAAAGGTTAAGCTGTCTGGAAAAAAGCCAAAGATATCCATATTAAAAACATATAAGCCACCTGCTAAACCTTCATTTTACAAAAACCTATCTCACTTCTGTCGACAACATTCAAGCTGATGGAAAGATTACTAACAGAAAGTAATAGCACTAAACTGTACAGTTCCCGAACTAACATGGATACAGAGAGGGGCATACCACCAGCACGCTGCTAACAAATACCACCCAATAAGTGCTAGAGGGACTCAACAACAATGCCCCACCAAAAAGAACGGTTATGGTAGCTACAGACATTAACAAGGCATTTAATAAAGTTCCCAGATATAATAAAATAAACATAAAGACAGACATTCACAGAAGACAAGAAATGTGTACATCCTTAGCAGTTGGACAGTGCAAAGTAACCTAAGATAACAAAAATTCTGGGCAAAAGGAGAGTACAGTGGAATCCCCCAAGGGGTAATACTCTCACCTTCTCTATTTAGATTCCTCACAAGTGACCTCCTAACACCGGATCCAAATTACAACGCCAAAACATCCACCTACACACCTGATCTGGTAGATATGCACACACACACACACACACACACATACAGATGAGTAATTAGGCAACCACACTGATTTTTCGTGAGTTGATTGGATATGTTTGACCTTTTTACAAGTTAATGGTCATGTTTTTTTCGTGTATGGTGTTCTTGGATATCACGGAGACAAGAGTCCTGAATAGTTAAGTTTTAACCTTGTGTTGTGGTTGCACTGTGTCACCTTTCTTCTAGTAGGAAACACGTTTCATTTGTTCTATTCATGCCAGGACAGGTGGTCTATCCTGGCTCGTAGGCGCAAATCATCTGAGCAGCCTAACTTGAACCTTTGAATCATCGCACTACCTGAACGAAACAGCCACCTCCTGGGCCGACTTAGTATAGTCCGCGATTATATTTCCTCAGTGTAAAGGTGATTGTGCGTTTACTCTCCCACGACCTGATGTGTTAATGATGTATACCCAACGCCTATTCACTCCTCTTTGAGTTCGTTGGTGGGTGGTAGTATTAGAAGCACTAGGGTTGAGTATGCAACCTGCCACGTCAAATCCACCAAGTCCCACACACGGGTGGCCAGATTGGAGGAGATTAGGCAGGAGGACGTCGAGCTGAGCCCGGGATGGGCTTCAGGCGGGCTCTCCATTTGATCGAGGATCACTTCTAATCAAATGCACCCCGTCATTATGAGAATTACTCCGGATGATAAACGTATAATTTTGCTGAGGTTGAAACACTTTGAATTTTATCTCCCTTAGTATGAGATATACTCCTGCTAAGTCGCATGAACCAGTCGGGAAGTGACTTCCATGGAACACACTTGGCCTGGGTGGTTTCATTCCCGTTACTTGCACGTGGTTATGAAGTATACAAAGGCCTCCAAGGCTCTGAAAACACAATCGTTAACAGTTCTATTTTTTTGAGCTGCACAAAATCCAAGGTGTGGATCCTTGTTTGGGAGATGAGAACCATGCCCATGGCCGTGGCACGGGTATACCAGAGGTATCGATTATATCGATCTCAGGAGATTGATCACACACGTTTTTTGTACTCACTAGATAATCCTGCAGAATTACAAGGTCTAACAGAACGATGGATTGTGGAGAACCGATCATAAGTATATAGTCGCCACAAAGACTGCGTGTAAAGTCCATGAGAATTCTGAAATGTAATTCACATGAATTTCACTTGAAGATGCTCACAAACGTTTGTAACTAGAAGTATGCAGTAACATTCAAAAGCCTTGTGCCATAGAGGATTCTGAAGACTATGAGATACCTATAAACATGAACTCTGAAAGCTGCTAGGAGTATACTAGGGAGGGTCCAAGGTCAATGACTGAAGAATATAGAGATAGGCCGTGCTACCAGATTTGCTGGGGACATAAAGATATTCAGGACTCTGAAACGGTGGACTAGAACTCTCATGAGAATGGATAAGGAAAAGTACTCCAGGGTGGTCGAAGTTGTCGGGGGCCATTTTATTGCGAATTACCTCAGACCTGTCTTTCGAGCCGAGAAGAAATTTTGCTCCAAATCTATCATCCGGGGGAGCAGAGACAGGCAATTAGTATTATATTTGAAAGGGTGTAGAGGTCACAAGTCCACGTACTTTGAGCAGTTGTAGATGGATAAACCTTCGAACAGCCAGCTTCATCTGACTGGTAGTCAGTTGACAGTTGCTAGTCCACCGCTAAATGAAGTTCCACCCGTTGTGAGAGAAGTCAGAGAGGCTGTAAGTTGAAATGTGGAGAGAGTGAAGGTATTTGCAACGTCAGTTCAGTGTTGCTGAAAGTTGGAGATGAGGCTATAATCCGTAGGTTGCATGCGATGGTGTATGCCTTTAGTAATTTTTTCCATTCCTTCTAACTTGAAAAAGGGCTGATCTTCCCTATCTTGAAAGGAAAAGGGAACAGGATAGATTGCAACTACTAGTGGGGTATTATACTGCTCAGTGTACAGGACAGGGTGTTCGCTCCACTGTTACTGACTGAGTTTTGGTCCCATCTCCTTGAGCAATCCGGGGTCATGCCCAGGAAAACAACAGTTTATTGAAGCTTACGTTAGTTCTAACAAACGTTGCTTGCAGACTACGTTAATCTAAAAAAGGCGTAAGGCTCATTGCATCGTAGGGTACTCTCGGGCCTTCTTCGGGTTTGTGGGATTCCTGCGAGTATTACTGACCCGTTGTCTAGTCTATATTCTGAGACAAGAGTGCTGTGAAGTGTAAAGTGGACATGTCCGCCATTCCTCTTAATGCAGCACATTTGAACACCTGCATAGACTGAACATTGGGCTGAATTGTCTATTAATATCATTGTTGTACATGCATTGCCAAAAATAAGGTCACTGACCTTGTCTTTGCCGATGTTTCTGTATTTCTTGCGAAGTAGTTGGAGATCCTGGTTGCAGCCCTCGAGTCCTTGCACAAGAAGGCGGTACCACTGCGTCTGCAAGCTTCCTGTACTAACACCAAGATCTACGCTTTGGGAACCAACTGGATGGCAATTTAGTCTATCCATACATGTGGCGAGGACATCGAGGTCTTGGAAAGTTTCACATACCTTAGAATAGTAGTGCATAAGAGTGGTGTTCATGCCAGGAAGTTGGTCGAAGGATTGACATGAACCATGTTGTGTTATATACTCGCTCATATTATATGCTGTTGTCCATATTTATGCAAGAGGATTAAGCTCCCGATCTTGAAGTCACTGCTTCTCTACGGTTTGATGTGCGGCTGTAGACAATGAAGGCTGACTTGAAGGGGAGTCTCGACGCCTTTGATACGAAGCACCTTTGAATGATCATGGGGCGTCGCTAGAACGACTTCATATCCAAACGGAGAATGCGCCTTGAGATTCAATTAAGGCCTATTGCTACCATAATTCTTGTACATCACCTCCGGGTATATGGACAATGGCACGCTTCCCTGCAGGTAAGCCTACTCACAAGATGATCTTCATAAGAGACAAGCTTCGACGAACCGGACAAGACGAGGGGAACACCCATAGAACTCATTGACTGATATTGCCGAAAGTGGTTTGAGACGCTGTAGCCGTGGAGAGTGGCGTCGCTGTGTAATGGGAGCCACTGTTTTTTTTTTTTCTATCCGTTCAATTTTTAAAGTTATCCCTCAACACGGTCGAATACTGTCCGTATGCACACCCTCCAACCCACACACGCGCGCGCGCGCGCAGACACACACACACACACACATATATACATATATATATATATGTAAAAGAAGGGCTTTTTTTTCATCCGTTCAATTTTTAAAGTTATCCCTCAACACGGTCGAATACTGTCCGTATACACACCCACCACCCACCCACACACACACACACACACACAC
>NC_134810.1:40195289-40197789 GCF_046742065.1 Oratosquilla oratoria | reverse complement strand
AGAAAATTGACTTCGTGGGCTATAGTATATTAGTAGGCCCGGCTCCTTGATGCTAGTATATGGATTAAGTTAACGATCCTTTTGTACGTTCAGTGTGATGGGATTCGCCCAATAGGGTATTCGTTTCGAAGCTCGCGACCTACGGGTTGATTATTTGGATATGAATATATGTATACATACATATATATATATATATATATATATATATAATACACACACACACATATATATATAACATATATATATATATATGTATATATATATATATATATATATATATATACTGTATATGTAATATATATATATATATATATCTATTACTATATATATATATATATATATTGTAGGTAAGTATATATAGACATATGTACAATTATATATACATTCTGATCTACTATTATCACCATTTCAATAGTAATTGTCGTTTTCCCAGATCTATTGAATTTGTTAATGCTTTTCCCCCTTTGAACTGTTTTCACTCATATCCAGTCCTCCCTTAGGTGTCGTCAAAATTTCAAGTGAACATATCAGTGGAAGAGACTGCAAGAGACCATAAGGCCTACACTAGGCAGTTCCATTTTCCTTACCACTTTCCATGATTATCCATAAAGTTATCTAATCTTTTTAAATAAATGGTTTTAGTGCTCACTGCATGTTTTTTTTTTAATATATTCCATTCGTTAACCATTCTGTTGGTTAACCAATTCCTGCCTATTTCCTTCTATTACCTAAATTTGTCCAATTCAAGTCCACCACAAAGATTTCTGCCCTGCTGTCTTGATATGATGACCTTGCCTCCATCACCCTTTCATTTATCCTCCATCACATTTATCACCGCGTTTTTCCTTCCATTTTCTCCTACATTTTCCAAATTCGAAATTCTCTCCCTCAAAAAAAGTACATCAGTCTTCTCTTTTCCTTGACAGAATTACCTCATCCTTCTTTCAATTGTTGTGTGCAAATATCAATAGCTCTTCCTTTACTCTAAGGCAGTGGTTCTTAATCTAGAGTACCTGTACCCCCAGGAGGTACGAAACCTAAAACCTGAGGGGGGAACGAGACATGATAGCCAGTGCAATGGTATTGTATATTTACAATGAGAAAACAAAGCAAGGTTTGTATCACTAATCCTTTTCATATGTTTGCATTGTATTTGTATTGGATGGAGGTACGAGACATGAGAGTCAGTGTATGGTACTGTATATTTACTATGAGAAAACAAAGCAAGGTTTGTATCACTAATCCTTTTCATATGTTTGCATTGTATTTGTACTTGATCGGGGTACGAGACATGATAGCCAGTGCAATGGTACTGTATATTTGCTATGAGAAAGCAAAACAAGGTTTGTATCACTGTCCTTTTCATATGTTTGCATTGTATTTATATTGGATGGGGGTACGAGACGTGATAGCCAGTGCAATAGTACTGTATATTTACTATGAGAAAACAAAACAAGGTTTGTATCACTGTCCTTTTCATATGTTTGCATTGTATTTATATTGGATGGGCACTGAAAAAAGGTTAAGAACCGGAGCTCTAAGAACGTAGCTGAGTCAAGGATTGCCGGAGAGAAACACGAAGGGGATGTATCCACCCCTCACCCCATCCAATCTAATAAATTTTACGAATTGCATAGAATGCGGTGGTGGCATCTAAAATAAATATATTCCTCATTCTTTTAAAGAGTTTACTTTATCAGTTGTCGTCCTTTAATCCAATCACTATTCTTCCACTTCACAACTGTACTTCTTCCACCAATGGAGTAATATAATGCACGATCTACTTAATACTCACTCTTCTTCCTCGTATATTTTCTTGTCCCTATGTATACCATTGTTTTCTATATTCAATGTGTTATATGCACTCATACATATACCCAGTATACTTATATACGCTTACTTGTACGCGCATACTGACATATACGCATACGCACACGCACGCACACATACACATAGATACACACACATAAACACACACGCACACACACACACACACATACACACACACACAAATATATATATATATATATATATATACATACATTTGATATATTTATATACATATATATATATAAAAAATACATATATATATATATATATATATATATATATTATACATATATTGTAAGGGGGGAGAGAAGCGTAAACACCAGACTCAAAGTGGGAAGTTTAATGCCCGACGTATATATATATATATATATATACTATGAGACACGAGGGAAATTATATTTGATCTTCTCTTATATTAGTTTCAGCCTGGATATCCACACTTGTGAAAAAATAGAGACTACAATCATGGCATATGCTGCCGAGATAAACGGAAATATACACAGAGTGATATATATCTATAAAGCAGTGTATACATACATATGTTTTTGCGTATATATTTATATGTGCATATGTATGCACTAGTGCATACAATATACATATATAAATATATAAGAATAAAGCTATGAAGAGTGCGACTCATGAAGCTAAAGGATAGAATTCAATAGTCCCC
>NC_134810.1:40182789-40190289 GCF_046742065.1 Oratosquilla oratoria | reverse complement strand
AGTATATAAGAGGCAGTCGATTTTGTAATAGATGCAGCAGTAGGGGGGAAATCTGGTAAACTCAGGAAAAAGAAAAAGTAAATTCGGCTCTTCATAAGACATTCACTAATGGTAGCATTCTTCTTTCAAAGCATTCTGGCACGATACTCAGTATCCTAATACCTACGGAATAGATACATCTTTGTATAGATACTGTTCTATAGCTTTTACACTAATCTTTTCGAAGGCACTACAAAAGAAGCTAACATATATTTCTAAATAGTCTCACGGGTATGTTATTGGACACTGTGATAGCAAAAATATGCGTTGGAAGGATCGGCTGTGGAAAAATTCTCAAATGACATACGTGATAAAACAAGTAGAATGAATTTCTGAAATAGAATTTTGTGGTTGATGGTCAAATTGACCACCCACCTTAATGTTAATGTTAGATGTACGGTAAGTTGTTTATTCTTCTTAAGATGCATGGTAGGATATCTCTGGTGAATTAAATGATTAATTAATAGCCAAAAACTTTAAATAGCATTGTGGAGGTTCTACCAGTCGAATAAGATCTGGCAATAGCAAGAGGAAATATATCATCAAAATTTGAGTGAAGAAATTAAACTTAATCCTTTATCCTTACTCACTTTCTCACAAAGTTCTCTGCATTCCTTAGAATGAACTTTTGTGCAAAACGGGTCAGGAATAAAAAGCAGATTAAGATTTGAAGTCTAATTTACTGACTTATCATAATGATTTACTTATTAGATTTATTTTCTTGTTTTAAAGTCTTAGTTGTTTCCACTGCACGCTGGCCAGTCATGAAAGCCGTAAAGGCCCAGAATGCCAATGCTTAGACGGTGGATGTCAATAAACTTCATTATGAATATTAGAGACACTCTAGTCTGATTAATATAAATTATTATGAACAGGAGTTCCTAAGCCTACAAAAAAAGAGAAAAAAAGAGGAAAGAGAAGAGAGAAGAGAGAAAAGAGAAAGAAAAAATCTAAATAGATCTACAATCGGTTAAGATGAATCCTGTATTCCATACCTTCAAGAAGAATGATTTCGCCTTTTCTTACTTTGTTCTTGTATGAGCAGAGGTAGTCAGAAGATTTTAATTTGGCTCGATTTTCACAATGCACAAATTTTCTCGTTATAATTACTCGATGCATTTTTCTTTATACTGCATAGAGTATTTTCTTGCACTAAAGAAGTATAGAATGTTTTCTTTTTTTGTAATGTAGCTTCAAAAATGACATATGGGCAAAAAAAAAAAGTAACAAAGAAATAGATGAATAATCAGTAAACAAATAATTAAACAAATATATAACAGAAAAATAAATAGAAAATATATATACAAATAGGGACTCACCGGAAACGAAGAAAAGACATACCAATCTGAATTCAATAAATCCAAACCAAACCAAGTGCATACCATGCATACCATCACGCTTTTTTTGCAATCACAGTAGCCAAAGACATACCCGATACTATCTTCTACCCAGGCGGAACCGTGTACACTACTTTTCTAATTACAGAGTGAGGGATTCGCGCGGGTAAAACCTTATTTACGAGGGTGCCATGCACGTATTCTAAGTTCTTGTCATATCTATTCATATCATTAACACAAATCATCATCGCTTCCGTCATCAACCCAGCCCCAAAAGTGGAGCCTTTCAGTAAGGTAAAGAACATGATAGACTCAGTCATGGCTAAAGGAGGTGGTAGCACACCAGGGCGATTCTGGCTTGCTACTGCGTTTTAGTAGAAACGACTTCAGTTACGATCTCTTATTTTTAAAATTTCTAATTGTTAGATCACTCTTGCGTCATGAGATGCTGGATGACGAACTAAAAGAAGTTAAATCTAGAATACGAATGTTAGACACATTGTCAAGATGTTCTTACGGAAGTCTAGAATATCGAAATCGTTTCTACTCAAACCAAGTAGCAATAGCAAATAGCATGCTACCGAGAAATGCCCAGTGTGCCACCACTTTAAGTGAGTTTGTGCAAATCAGTTTTGAGAGATTCCGACTGATGGCAACTTCTCGTGCCAAACGCTCCTCAGACGCTCTTAGAGCAAACCTACCGTACAAAGCACGTCACCAAAAAAAACGAAACAAGATTTGGTGGTCACCTTAATTTCGCAAAAATTCCCACGAATATTTGAAAGAGTCAAAACAAAGACAGGAGGCGCAAGCGAGGTTCTATGGCCACATTAACTTGACCTAAGTGACCTATAATTAGTAAGAAGTGTGTGTGATGCTGACGAATTGACTAGTTAATCATTAGAGCTTGTGAGACATCGTTAGATTCAAGGTTAAACCTCAAAGAAGGACGCTCATGACAGAAACAGAATGTGTCCTAAAATCCTCAAATGATGAATTTATTGCTTCGAAAAAAGGAATTTACACGAAGTAACCTCGCTTGAAAGTATCAACAAAAAACATCAAGTATAAAGTTATGTGCATACATACAAACACAACACATACATACATATACATGCATACATATATACATGAACGTGTGTGTGTGTGTTTACGTGTGCTTATCTATTTGTGTATATCTTTATGTATGTGTTTGTATGCGTGAGCGTATCCATGTGTGTGCGTGTGTGTGTGTGTGTGTAAAGGGAGTGTGTGTGTGTGTGTGTGTGTGTGTGTGTGTGTGTGTGTGGAGTGTGTGTGTGTGTGTGTGTGTGTGTGTGTGTGTGTGTGTGTGTGTGTGTGTGTGTGTGTGTGTGCGTGTGTGTGTTTGTGTGTGTGTGGAGTGTGTGTGTGTGTGTGTGTGTGTGTGTGTGTGTGTGTGTGTGTGTGTGTGTGTGTGTGTGTGTGTGTGTGTGTGTATGTGTGTGTGTATGTGTGTGTGTATGTGTGTGTGTTAGTATGTATATTAGTATACATGTTAGTATGTTAGTATGTATTATGAGTATGTATGCGCGTGTCTGAGCGAGGTAAATGAATATTCATATGCGTTTACAAGAATTTACCAAAAAATTTTTACTGTACAAGTTATCTGTTACAAAATGTTCAATATACATTTCATGAAATAAATATCTCAAGTCAAATATCATGCTTTAGCTTGAAAGTACTACTCTTCATAGCACAGTGCTTATGATTATTATCATTGTTTTGTAAAACTGGACAAAGAAATAAATATGCATTAATATTCGCTACATATCCTGACTACTTATCGTTGATGTTCTGTTGAAGATCTTCACTGGAGTTGAGTAAATCCTCTGTTACATAACACTGTTCTTCAGAATATTATGCATAAAGTATTTAAATAAGGAAATAATAAACTGTATATCTAAATACATCATGTCATACTTCTAAGCAGAAGAAGACATAGCCTAGAACAAAGTTAATCAAATTAACTGAAAGGACTGAGGAAGTACTTGATAGTGCATGAGCAAATTTGACCACTTCATTTTCGCGAAACACTTTGGATTTATGGTGCGACAAATCACAAACAAACTTATCTAACCCAAGGCTTCGATAGTCGTTTGTTTGTTTGACGTATCAAAGATTCCAAAGCATATTCTTGAAGGAGCCAAATCTATGGGGACGCTAGTGAAGTCAGAGTTTGATTAGAGAAAACGATAATGAGAGGGGAAACTTTAGTATATCCTACACTTGGCCTTTTTCCGATAACATAATCGAATATGTAATTATATTGAATCAATGAAATCACAAACGAGTTTATATATTTCTTTTCTACGAGAATCTGAACTGTGACTATAAATGAAATCGTGAATCTGGTGACAATCATAACAGAACGTAGTGGCCATAAAAAAAAAAAAAAAAAAAAAAAAAAAAATATATATATATATATATATATATATATATATATATATATATATATATATATATATATATATATATATATATATATATATATAATCTCTTTTGCCTATGGGATAAAGACAAAAGCAACGCAGTTATCATATATCTTTTCGACCACATTAATTCACTTTAATTCCATGCCATCATAGTCGAGACTGACGAGGAGCTTCATGGCAGCATATATACGGAAACTGATACGTGGTCAAGCTAGGGACTCGAACCGATGTAACTCAGTTCACTGGGGACCATTCATTGTATGTAAAAATAGGTTATATTAACATATCATTCACGTACTAGCAACTAATCAATTAATTATTCTATGTTCGGATACTCGCCGACTCTTGAATTTTAGTTTGTGGCATTTATGCCGTCTAAATTAGAGTTCCCTAGGCTGTACGGTGAAAAAGTTTCGTTTCATGGTTATCAGGAGACTGCAACAGCTGACGTTAGAAATAGTAGTAAATAACTTTTAATTTAAAAAGTTCCTGAGAGCATTGACGTTTTAATCGCATGTTTGAAGTTTGCAGCATCGGCTGCTAAATAAAATGACAATTATAATAATGATAATTACAATAACAATGATGATGATGATGATGATGATTATGATGATGATGATGGTGTTGATGGTGGTGGTGATGATGATGATGATGATGATGATGATGATGATGATGATGATGATGATGATGATGATGATGATGATGATGATGATGATGATGATGATGATGGTGGTGGTGGTGATGATGATGATGATGATGATGATGATGATGATGATGATGATGATGATGATGATGATGATGATGATGATGATGATGATGATGATGATGGTGGTGGTGATGGCGATGGTGGTGGTGATGATGGTGATGGTGGTGATGGTGGTGGTGATGGTGGTGATGGTGATGGTGGTGGTGGTGTTGATGGTGGTAATGGTGGTGGTGGTTATGGTGATGGTCTTGGTAGTGATGATGATGATGATGATGATGATGATGATGATGATGATGATGATGATGATGATGATGCTGATGATGATGATAACGACGACGATGACAATGATGACAATGATCACAATAATAACAGTAAAAATAATCATAATAATGATAAAAATAACAACAATAACGCTAATTCTCACATCGAACTGGGCAAATTACTTGCGACGCGGAAAGGGTTGCTGCTGTTGAACAGATTTTCAATCATTTCAGACCCCGATAATAAAAAGGTATTTTGTTTTGTCTGTTACTAATTACGCTACCATTGAGAGAATAAGGCAAACTCTTGCAGCGCGCGACAAAATCGTGGCTCTAGGTTAGAGGTTCCCAACCGGTGTGCCGCGGCACCAAAGAGTGCCGTGAGATCAATTGAGGGTGCCGCCAAAATTCACGGCAATAATAATTTTCCTATTACCGGCTCTGTCATCCATTTTTGTTCATTAAAACAACATCAGTGTAAAGACGAGTATGTTCATGTTATCCAGGGACAAAATTTTGTTACACTGATGTTGAATCAACAAAATACTGACAAACTAGAATTTAGATTTTCTAATATGGGTGCCGGGGATTTCTGAAAGGCTTGGCAAGGGAGCCTCGAGCTAGAAAAGGTTAGGAACCACTGCTCTTGGTACTGAACCTTCAGGGGATTTTTAAATTTACGCTAAATTGTTCTAGGTTAGTAATGAACGATTTCATTTGGCTAATCATCTTCAGACTCGAGGTAAAACAGTGTCTCGATGACTGAAACTCACGAATACGCTTCTCAGCTGAGTAACATTGTTTTACATCAGCCGAAAAAAAAAAAAAAAATGATGGAAGGTATTATCGGGGTGAAAAGGTTGAGTGTCCGATAATTCTTTGACATGTTACTGAAGCTAATTCTATGAAAGCTAGTGTAGACTTGAGACAGCGGTGACTTTGTCCCTTCTATTATATCAAGTTGGTTAGTATTGAAAGATGTGCTTATGTTGGAAAGGCTTCGGTGTTACAATAAATTCTCATTCCCGGCTCTTCCATCGAAGATACGCCATGAATAGAGCACAAGCACATTGCTTCAACTCTTGAGCACATGGTACATGTCTACTTATTCTCCGTCAGTTAATCTACAAATAAATATCGTGACAAAATCCTTGAAACAAAGCTTGATCACGGCTTGGCCACTTTTGATTTAGGTTCACGGTGAAAGTAGGAGGGATTTGTTGTTTGAAAATCTTTTGAGAGTTGTAGTCAGCGATAGGAGAACTCATTAGTGAGAAGACGTATTGGGGCGTTTGAAACTGAGCTGGTTTCCTCTTGTAACAGTCACAGTTTAATCGAGGAGTTAGAATAAATAATATTGTGCCAATATAAAAAAAACAAAGCCAAGCAATTTTGAGCGAAAGACCGGGCTATAGGAAGGGAAGAAAGGCAAAGATAGATACAGAGAGAGGTAGAAATATATGAAAAGCCCGACAATAGTGTAAGAAGAAAGATAAAATAGAAGTAAGAGGCATGAAGAAAAGAGAGGAAATGAAATGGAGAGAGAGAAAGGAGGGGAGGAGTGATGAATGGTATACAGAGAGAGGTAAAGATATATGAAAAGCCCGAGAAAGTTATAAGATAAAGTAAAAGTGAGAGGCATGAAGAAAAGAGAGGAAATGAGAGAGAGAGAGAGAGAGAGAGAGAGAGAGAGAGAGAGAGAGAGAGAGAGAGAGAGAGAGAGAGAGGGGAGGAGTGATGATTGGGATACAGAGAGATCATCTAAGTAGCGCTAAGCTAGTCTAGACAAGGACCGTACTGACCTTAAACAGAGGGAGAAATTGTTGTGGACTACCACTGACCTGTAGCATAGTGCCATGAAAGCAAACACAAAGAACACGCTTCCTACACCAGACACGAGCACGACCACCAAGAACACCGTATCGCTGCCCTGGTGCTCCACTGAGGCCAAGCAAGGCGACATTTGGCAACATTCAAGGGGCGGGAGGGGAAGGCAAAGTTGAGGGTTTCGGTTCGAGGGCGTCAAGGGAGCAACGGCGAGGGTGACGGCGACGCCCGAGTGTTTGTCGCAAGCGGCGCCGAAATGGGAGGACGACTCAGTGTGGCCGGAAACCCACGCCGCGTTAGCCCACGGACAACCCGCCCGTTCATGGTGAGGCGTGGAACGGGGACGGCAACCATGCTCCACCATGATGATGTCCAATTTTTTTATTTTTTTTTATAGTTAACAAGATGACGATTGGCATGGGGAAGGGGGGGGGGCGAACGTGAGTGACCGGGTATGTGGGTGAATGACAGAGAGGGAGAGAGCGTTGACCGATGGTCCGTCCGTCCCAACCCACAGCCCCCACGGAGACCGCGCGTTCATGGGGCAAGCGCCGAGGTGTCCCGGGAACGCGGGATGATCACGTGGTGGGGAGGATCAATTTGTCGCCGCGGCCCGAAAGGCAGTGAGGAAGGGTGGTGGAGTTTGTGAATGCAACCATGGATTATGCGGATGAGATCAGTGGTTGTGGCCACAAGGTCATAGTGGTAGGCACAGCGTCATGCCAACCGAGTTGATGGGCAGAACCAAGATGATGACGAACCGGACGTGGGAGCGAGCGAGTGGTTGTGGAGGTTGTTGATGTTGTAGTTGTTGTGAGAGGAGGACAGCACCCAGGATGGGAAGAGAAACAAAGGGGAAATTCGAGGTGAGAACGTGG
>NC_134810.1:40160289-40177789 GCF_046742065.1 Oratosquilla oratoria | reverse complement strand
GTAGTAGTAGTAACAGTGGTGGTAGTTGTAGTAGTAATAGTAGTAACAGTGGTAGTAGTAGTGGTGGTAACAGTAGTAATTGCAGTAGTAGCAGCAGTTGCAGTAGTAGCAATTGCAGAAGTAAAAGTACAAGTAGAAGTAGTAGTAGTAGTAGTAGTAGTAGTAGTAGTAGTAATAGTAGTAGTGAGAGTAGCAGTAGACTGAATGATAGTAGTAGTAGTAGTAGTAGTAGTAGTAGTAGTAGTAGTAGTAGTAGCAGCAGACGCAGCAGCAAGAGCAGCAGCAGCAGCAGCAGTAGTAGTAGTAGTAGTAGCAGCAGCAGCAGTTGCAGCAGTAGTAGTAGTAGTAGTAGTAGTAATGGTAATGGCAGTAGCAGTAGTAGTAGTAGTAGTAGTAGTAGTAGTGGTAGTAGTAGCGGTAGTAGTTGCAGTAGTGGTAATAGTAGTAGTGAGAGTAGTAGTGAGAGTAGTAGAGTAGTAGTGAATAGTAGTAATTAGTAGTATAGTAGTAGTAGTGAGTAGTAATAGTAGTGAGTAGTAGTAGTAGTAGTAGTGAGTAGTAGTAGAGTAGTAGTAATAGTATTGAGTAGTAGTGAGTAGTAGAAGTAGCAATAGTAACAGTAATAGCAGTAGCAGTAGCAATAGTAATAGCAGTAGTAATAGTAATAGCAATAGTAATAGCAGAAGTAATAATAATAGCAGTAGCAATAGTAATAGCAGTAGTAGTAGTAGTAGTAATAGCACTGATAGTCGCAGTAATAGCAGTTTAACAGAATCAATAGCAGTAAAACCAGTACTGTTAGCAGTAAAAAGCAAAGTGGCAGTATTAGCATTATTGGTAATGTATCAGGAAAATATAACGTACAAAGTACAAATAGCTGTAATAGTGTAGGAGTAAAGATGGAAAAGAAAAATAGTGAGAAATAGTGAAGAAATAGGATTGAAAAGAGCACTAATAATTGCACTATATATTAATAGTAATATATGTGTATTTAAGAGTAATAAAATTACGGTTGCAATAATAGAGAAATTATGGTAGCACTATTAGTTATAATGGTTGCATCAACATTAGTAATAATTGTGAGATAATAATAATAATAGTAATAATAGCAGCAATAGTACTGGTGGTATTAGTAGCAGTAATAGTATCAGTACTAGTAGTTGTATACTAGCAGTAATTATCCTAATAATAACAACAGTAGTAATAGTTTCAGGAATAGCAGTCAAAGCCAGAAAGGTGAAACTGATTCTTGTAGCAGTTGTTCAGTAGAGGTCAGTTTGTTAGGCGGTACAGACGTACCAGTAGCGGTTACGGGTTAACAACACTATGATGGTAGTTCTACTGTAGTTGACACAAGTCAGAGGCAATTAAGGCGTGGATAAAGTGTGAGTAAAATGGCCGTGGCAGTGGTGGTGGTGGTAAAGTGGGGATAGTACTGGTAGTAGTGGAAGTAGTGGTGCTGGAGGCGGTTAGTAATAGTAGTAGTAGTAGTAGTCATGGAAGTAGTAGTAGTAGTATTAGTGGTAGTGGTAGTAGTAGTAGTGGTGGAAGTAGTAGTAGAAGTAGTATAGTAGTAGTAGTATATAGTAATAGTATAGTAGTAATAGTATAGTAGTAGTAGTATATTAGTAGTAGTAGTATAGTAGTAGTAGTATAGTAGTAGTAGTAGTCGTGGAAGTAGTAGTAGTAGTCGTGGAAGTAGTAGTAGTAGTAGTAGTAGTAGTAGTAGTAGTAGTAGTAGTAGTAGTAGTAGTAGTAGTAGTAGTAGTAGCAGCAGCAGCACTACCAGAAATAGCAGTATTAGTACTAATGATAACAGAAACAGGGGCAATAGTATCAGATGTAGAAGCCGTAAATGTAAAAAGAGGAGGAAGAAGAAAAAGAAGAAGAAGAAGAGGAGGAGGAAGAAGAAGAAGAGGAAGAGGAAGAGGAAGAAGAAGAGGAAGAAGAGGAAGAAGAAGAGGAAGAAGAAGAGGAAGAAGAAGAAGAAGAAGAAGAAGAAGAAGAAGAAGAAGAAGAGGAAGGACAAGGACAAGAAGAAGAAGAAGAAGAAGAAGAAGAAGAAGAAGAAGAAGAAGAAGAAGAAGAAGAAGAAGAAGAAGAAGAAGAAGAAGAAGAAGAAGAAGAAGAAGAAGAAGAAGAAGAAGAAGAAGAAGAAGAAGAAGAAGAAGAAGAAGAAGAAGAAGAAGAAGAAAGAAGAAGAAGAAGAAGAAGAAGAAGAAGAAGAAGAAGAAGAAGAAGAAGAAGAAGAAGAAGAAGAAGAAGAAGAAGAAGAAGAAGAAGAAGAAGAAGAAGAAGAAGAAGAAGAAGAAGAAGAAGAAGAAGAACTGGAACTAGAGAATAAGAACGAGACAAAAAAAAAAAGGCGAATGTGACAAGTGTTCTATGAAGCGGAGGTGGCTGTAATAGTAATCCATATCAGCTGGCGTTAATCAGAGGAAGCAGCAATGTGGTGCACACAAGCCCTTGGCGAGACACCGTCGTTACATCGGGGGCTCGACAACACATTCATGGAGGTTACCTGCTTGAACCCCGGTTGCTGCCTGCCTTGTAGTAGTGGTGGTGATTATAGTGGTTTTTGTGGTGGGACTAGTCGTGATGGTGTGAGAGTGATGGTGGTGGTAGTTGTGGTGGTTGTGATCGCGGTGGTGTGATGATGGTAGCAAGTGGGGGGGTTGTGGTATGGTGTTGAAGTGATCGCAATGAGCCAGGTGGACGTTGGTGAGGTCTTATGAGACGCTGTTGATGGTGAGCAAGGATGGTATGCCGTAATGTGGGAAGATGATTACAAATTTGTTTTTAATCGGTGTTCGTGATATGTTAAGGTGTTCAAGTGTGACCTAGTGTATGTTTTTTTTAAGTTTATGGTGCCGCAATATCTAGGTCATATGGGACCGGCCCAGTGTATAGTAGGTATAGGTTTACAGTCCGTGTGATTGTGGTTGGTATTTCACGAGAAGATTAAAACTATTTTCCGGATTGTGAACTACCGGGGTTTCCACCACCGGTTGAATTAATGTGTTGTGTACTGTTGGTATTGTGAATTTGTGTAAAGGAGACGTAAGGTTGTGTCTGAGTGTCTACCCTTTTTTTGTGTATCCGGTTTTATTTTATTTTTTTTTTCACTTACGTGTGTGTGTGTGTGTGTGTGTGTGTGTGTGTGTGTGTGTGTGTGTGTGTGTGTGTGTGTGTGTGTGCGTGTGTGTTCGTGTGCGTGTGCATGTCTTGTTGAAGCATGGTCACAGTATTTCTGAGTTGAATATTGTGCACTATATGAATGGAATGATAATATAACTATATATTCTAGGTGCTTGTAACGAAACATGAATGATTATTGTGAAAAGTTGTAGAAGTGTGATGTACTGATTGTAACAAAAATTATTTGTTAATACATGAGCATATCGGGGATGAGCACTTTTCTAACAGAAGTATACAGTCGGATGCAAAAGTCTTGATCTACGCTATGGTTTTCACTCTTCTTTCCTTGAAAGATATTTCATATATCATCCCCATCAAAAATAGGAATATTTTACATTCCAAACTAGAAAAAATGATCAAATATTCATAATCAAAAGCTCGCCTGAATTTGGAACATGTTTTTTTTTTCATAATGGTTCCCGAATCTCGTTAAAGACACTGACAATCTCAGTGACTGACGAGCCACAAAACTGATACCAAACATCAGACACGAATTATATGAATTATGTCGAAAACACTCGAACCTATTTCCTCAGGAGGATACTTTACACGGGTTTTTAATATTCTAAAATAATAATAATAATAATATCGAAAACGACACTACTCTCACTTTATTAACCAAACAAGAAATAATGTTATCGAGCTGACAGGACGTAGATTTAAAATGTAAAATGGTTGAAACAATATCGTTAACCGCGTAGTCAATTTATCTATTCAATTTCCCGAGGCGGTGAGTGACTGCATTATATTTCTGAGAATCAAGAATCAGTTGAACAAAGATCGAAGCAATGGGCTGTAATACTTATCTAAAGTATATTCTATTTGTTTATCGGCCTGTTTGGATATTTGCTTCAAAATCATTATTATTATGACCATTGTTGTTGGGGAGAAAAAAGCTCTTGACACATAGATAGACAGACCATTGTTGTTATTATCCTTATTTTTATAGTTATCAGTATCATGTATATATGAATATATAATATATATATATATATATATATATATATATATATATATATTTATATGTATACATATTTCTTTTGCATTCAGCCTGTGAACCGGAATATTTGTCAGCATGCTTTATTATTATACTTTGTTGTAACCCTTTTAAAACCTACGTATGCATTATGAAAAACAGCATGATTCAAAACTTTTGCATCTTATTGTGTACAACTATATTTTGGGCATATAACCAATGAACATTGATATTTTAATGTATTATTGCAATATACGTTTATCATATAAGCAATCATTGTGATAGATTTCTTTTACCACTAAGGATTTTACAGTCTCGGAATTTGGTTTGGTTTTATTTTATGACCAGAGAAGGTATCGGTTTTCATGTGTCGTTCCTAAACCTATATCACACTATATACATCTTCACAGCTATTGCGGATTCGTTTGATGAAGAAAGACATGGGCTGTAACCCTTCTCTTGCAAAAGTATCCGCACTATAATTACTATTATTAATTTTTTTTTTATCTGGTGAAATGCAAAAAAGAAATCAACTAATTAATGTGAGAGACAACATTTCTGAACTTATCAAGAATATTCTAACAGAAGTCAGACATACCACAGTCTAGCCTAGGGTAACGATTCCGTAATAGCTGCGGAGGATGTGCCCAACGTGATACGTGATGCAATGTATACGCAATGCGAAATGGTAACGGTGTTGAGTGTCTTGTACCTAAAGCTTATGACTGTGGAGTGTAAATGCACCGTGTATCATGTAGTGGCGACAGCGAAGTGAAATTGCGAACGTGTTGGGTAAGGTAGTCTTTACACGAGCGAAAGGTCGACGACTGAGTTTCACGTTTCTGAACAAGGGTTGGCTCTTGTGGACACAGGAGCATTAGCATGATCAAACTTTGAGACTTAAAACAGCTTTAAGACTTTGAAATTCCAAACAACTTTGACACTTTGAGACCCCCAAACAACTTTGAGACTTCAAGACCTTGAAACTCCAAACAACTTTGAGACTGTGGGACTCCAAGCAACTTTGAGACCTTAAGACTCCAAATAAATATGAGACCATGAGATTCCAAACAACTTTGACACTTTGAGACTCCAAACAACTTTGAGACTTTGAGACTCCAAACAACTTTGAGACTTTGAGACTCCAAATGACTTTGAGACTCCAAACAACTTTGGGACTTTGAGACTTCAAACAGCTTTGATATTTTGAGACTCCAAACAAGATAGAGACCTTGAGACTCCAAAAAAAATTGAGACCTTGAGACTCCAAACAACTTTGAGATTTTGAGACTCCAAATAACTTTGAAACTCCAAACAACTTTGAGACTCCAAACAACTTTGAAACTTTGATACTCCAAATAACTTTGAAACTCCAAACAACTTTGAGACTCCAAACAACTTTGAAACCTTGAGACCCCCAAACAGCTTTGAGACTTTGAGGCTCCACATAACTTTGAGACTGAGAGTCCAAACAACTTTGACACTTTGATTCTCCAAACAACTTTGAGACTCTAAACAACTTGGAGACATTGAGACTCCAAACAAGTTAGAGAATTTAAGACTTCAAGCAACTTCGAAACTTTGAGACTCCAAACAACTTTGAGCCTCCAAATAACTTTGAGACTTTGAGAGTCCAAACAACTTTGACACTTTGAGTCTCCAAACAACTTTGAGACTCCAAACTTGGAGACATTGATACTCCAAACAAGTTAGAGAATTTAAGACTTCAAGCAACTTCGAAACTTTGAGACTCCAAACAACTTTGAGACTCCAAACAACTTTGAGACTCCAAATAACTTTGAGACTGAGAGTCCAAACAACTTTGACACTTTGAGTCTCCAAACAACTTTGAGACTCCAAACAACTTGGAGACATTGAGACTCCAAACAAGTTAGAGAATTTGAGACTTCAAGCAACTTCGAAACTTTGAGGCTCCAAACAACTTTGAGACTCCAAACAACTTTGAGACTCCAAACAACTTGGAGACATTGAGACTCCAAACAAGTTAGAGAATTTAAGACTTCAAGCAACTTCGAAACTTTGAGACTCCAAACAACTTTGAGACTCCAAATAACTTTGAGACTCAAAACAACTCTAGAAACAGAAAAATATTACAGGCAACAGACGATAACTGAAAGACGATAACAAACGAATGAGTTAGTAGGAGACCAATAGATCCTTTGAACATCTGAAATTACTGCGGGGTGGGGGAAGGCTTCAGGCCCGATAGTAACATCCCAAAATTGAACTCAGACAGTTTCTGAAACCACCACTTGTAATGGCTTTTTGATCCTACCGAGAATATCTGTCAAACATCTGTTGACCTGCTTGCAGACCCGAAAAAAAAAAAATACCTTTGATAAATCATCCTCATGCGATCTGGAAGAGAAGCCAATTCGGAATTTCGAAAAAAGCAAATATTTGGAGTTGAAGTGATAGTGAGGAGCCTATGCCAGGAGACGCATAGCTGCGGCCGAAGCCGTCACCTTTGCCCTATGTGCTTGGACTGTTGGGGCAGGTAACAGTCATTGCTGGGAATCGGAGAGGGATGCGAGATTCGACCCCACAACTAAGAGAATACTATTCCAGCACGCTTCCGGTGACGCCACTAGCACATTGAGTTAAAGAGACATACTGTCAAAATGACCAAGATCCTGAGTTCAATCTTGAATTGACTAAATCGTAAACGAAATGTCATCTAGTCCGTTGATAAGAGTATCTAACCATCACACCTCACCATGTCTCGTGGTGAGACACTAATAATCTTCGTCCTTCATTAATGAAGACGACCATGACTTTGGTTTTAGATTTAGGATTTGTGCCTGTTGGTCCGGAGGTGACTGATGGGACCAATTCAGGCCAAGGAGGCTCGCCCACATTGGGACACGCAGGGGCGGGTCCTGCAGTGGATGTAGAGGTGACTCGATCCTCACGTGCATCACGTTTTCTCTGAGGCTCAGCAATACTTCTGGTCTCTGATGCAAAAGCTCCAGCGGTGACCTTGTGTCCCCAAGCTGGACGATCCTGGACAAGGAGTTCCCAAGTCCCGAGGTTGATGTCCAGAGCTTTTAGAGACATTTTGATGCGTTTCTTCTGCCTCTTCCCCATAAATGAGCGCTTGCCCTAAGGCAGTTTTCCATATAGCTGGTGAGGCACTACACTTCAGAAGAGTACATGGTCCTGGTTTACATCAGACTTTTGAAATTATCGTCTTACTTATGCCCTGCGAAAGCTATGATGCAATATGAATTGCAACAACGGGTCATATGATATTCCTGATAGCGAGGTCGTTCATCACTGTCTTCTGTATTGGATTAAATGAAAACAAACTGTCGTGTCACTGGTTGTCTTTGTGAAGACGATGTAAAGATGTTATGAATGATGTTATTGATGGATTACTTTCCATTTAACATTGGGATTGTAGTATGTCACTGTGCGATCTGCAGAAACTTATGAAACTGTAACTGTATTCATAGTGTATACTGTAACAATGGCGATGACCTAATATCTATTCCGGGTCAGGTGATGTCAATGTACTGTCCCCAGTGCGATCAATGTAAACGTAGTCACAGGTGTTAGAATGTTAACGGGGCGGGTTAGTGTTAGTTGGACGAAGTAATAAGATTATGGAAGCTACTGGGTGACTGACAAACAATGGATCTTGTAGTGGCTGAAGGGCGCCCTGCGCAGCGAGACACTTCGCCCGCAGAAGAGAAAAGATCACCGCGCCAAGCGGGTCATGGTTCGAAACTTAAAAAAAGTGTCTCTCCGACGCCTTCGAGAGAACAAGGAGAAAGGCGCAAGGTACCCTCTGAGGTGACAAAGGGGTCTGTCAAGTGACACTACCTCCCCTGGTATCTTCCTGAGGGACCTCCGCACGTCATTCTCCAGGTTCCTCTACTGCAGTCGAATAAACCATAAACCATCTTGAAATTGAGAAGCCTTATCACCTAGTTATAAAGAACAAGATATTTCAAACTTTGTATGTATTCTATATAGACATAAGTGGAATGAGTCAAACCTTCCTGGGCCGCAGGTGCATCGAAGAATATATGTGCCTGAAACTTAACACATACCTACAAGAAACATTATCTCGTCTATAGTGTAACCCATAACTGTATTTCGAGTAACTGTGTGCATACATTATGAAGAAAAGTCCAAAATTCACTTCTATGATGTATATATATATATATGTATATATATATATATATATATCAAATGTGTATATATACATATATCATATATGTATATGTATATATGTATATGTATATATATATATATATATATGTATATGTATATGTATATATATACATACATATATATATATATATATGTATATATATATGTATGTATATATATATATATATGTATATATATACATATATATATATATATATATATGTATGTATATGGTCTCTAAGGCTAGTTGGGAGATGATCAAAGTCATGGGGTTTGAATAATTCCTATGTATCTTAGCTCTTGGGACCTGACCTCGTGTTTCTCATGCTTTGAAACAAATTTAGATAAATTTAAATCTAAATAACATTATCCCACTGCAAGCTAAGTCCTTGAATCAAATGGTCGTAGCCTAGACACCTGATATAGTTATGCACGTCGTGAGAGCAAAATCGAATTCCCTTGGGACAATTGACCTCACCCTGAGACAAGGGATCCTGAGTGTAACCCTTCCCCACGGATCCACAGATTCGATTCCAAGACTCTTACATTAAGTTAGAACCTCCCAGGACCTAAACCTTTTGTTCCTTCTTCTATATCGATGACCTGCAACCCAACAATGATTTTAATCAGCTTGAAACCTAAAGAGTGATGAACCTGGCGAACCTAGACAGTACCCAGAGCGTTCTCGGAAACGACGTGGAAGCCTACACAGACAACCAAGTTCCCGTTCAGCTCACCGTATTGAGTATTTCTGGAACCATCTGCGTCCCAGGAGTTGCTTGCTGTCGTCGTCTTGGGCTTAATCGAGCCGTCTGTCACCCGGCTGGGGTCGGGAGTTGTCGTGTGAGCAGGGGATCTGCTGTCCTTGATGGAGCAATCGTCTCCAGTCCATCCGCTCTTGCAGTAGCACGTGTTAATGTTGGAGCAGTCCTGGAAGACAGAGAAAAGGAAACATAAGACTTTTTTTTTCTGAAACTGTGCCATTGCTCTCTCGTAGACACATTTTGTGAACTGCGTTGCTGCGTGTGTTCGAAATCATGAACATGGATTCACCGTATACATCCAAGTTTCCTTTGCCAATCATATGTGTCATAATTGGAAACCGGGATATATATATATATATATATATATATATATATATATATATATATATATATATATATATATATATATATATATAAATATATATATATATATATATATATTGAGAGAGAGAGAGAGAGAGAGAGAGAGAGAGAGAGAGAGAGAGAGCAGAAACTAAAATAGATAAGTAAATAAACAAATATATGAAGAAAATGAAGAGCCTACGACAGGAGACGCAAAGCTGCGGCCGAAGCTGTCACCTTTGCCCTATGCGCTTGGACAGTTAGGGCAGGTCAACACGTTTTCGGTTACGCTGGGGTTATCGGAAGCGGGCTGGCCTTGCATTCGTTTATTTGGGAGTTCGAGACCTTCACTCCTTTCCGATTCTCAGCAATGATTGCAGCTAAGAATCTCTTAGCGTAAGCTCTTCACTAAATAAATAGGTAGGTCCAATAAATAAAACAAATGAATAAATAATGATAAAAATAAACAAACAGGTAAATGAATAGATAAATGAATTAATGAATAAAAGAACAAATGAATAGATAAATCAATAGATATATAGATAGATAGATGAATAGATAAATTTATAAGAATAGATATATAAATAAATAATAAAGGAAGTAAATCCACAAAAAGATATATAGTCGTAGATAAACTAATAAAAACGAGACACAAAAAGATACATAGTCGTAGATAAACTAATAAAAACGAAAGACATTAAAAGGATATATAGTCGCAGATAAACTAATAAAAACGAGACACAAAAAGATACACAGTCGTAGATAAACTAATAAAAACGAGAGGCACAAAAAGATACATAGTCGTAGATAAACTAATAAAAACGAGACACAAAAAGATACACAGTCGTAGATAAACTAATGAAAACAAGAGACACAAAAAGATACATAGTCGTAGATAAACTAATAAAAACGAGAGACACAAAAAGATACACAGTCGTAGATAAACTAATAAACACGAGAGGTACAAAAAGATACACAGTCGTAGATGAACTAATAAAAACGAGAGGCACAGAAAGATACATAGTCGTAGAAAAACTAATTAAAAAATGCGAGAAAGATTGTGAAAAGTGGGCCATTGGCCCGATACTCACCCCATTGCCCGAGCACGTCAGGGCATTGTTGTTGGTTCTGCAGGTCCCCTGTTCGATGTGTGGGTAGAGCGACACGCAAGTCTGGTTGATGCAGATGAGCATCTCGCCGCAGGCAGTCCCGTCCCTCACCAAAGTCCAGTCGGGCAGGGAGACGCCGTCACCGAGACCAGATACCGTCCTGTCATCAGAACGCACCGTCCTGATCAGGAGATCCGAGATGGGCGGTGGACAGGGAACAGGAGGTTAGTGGGTGTGAAGGTGGAGATTCCCGTGGAGAGCAGGTGGTGGAACGATCTGTACTCGTAAAGAGGTTACTTAAAAACGAGAAAAAGGACGAGAGATGCACATAGAGCAACGCATTACCGAAAGAAGTTACGAGTGAAACGGGGGGGTGGGGGGAGGGACGGGGGGATAGTAGTTGTACTGTAGTAGTAATAGTTATAGTAGTAGCAGTAACTGTAAGGCAGACATATGCAGATGCCATTAATTCTTATATCTATAGAACCAATGGTGATACAAGGATAGAGTGCTTTTACTTATGTCAACGAAAATAGGTGCGAATCGACGCAGATACAGTTGTACATACGTAACTAAGCACGCAAAGGCAAGTTCTGAATCGTAAACACACACACACACACTATATATATATATATATATATATATATATATATATATGTGTGTGTGTGTGTGTGTGTGTGTGTGTGTGTGTGTGTGTGTGTGTGTGTGTGTGTGTGTGTGTGTGTGTGTGTGTGTGTGTGTGTGTGTGCAAAGTAACCACTTCAGAAAATAAACAAACGGAGCATAGCGCTTTCGTATATTACATCCAGTGTAATTTAAACTGGATGTAATATACGAAAGCGCTCTGCTCCGTTTATTTATTTTCTAAAGTGGTTACCTTGCATTTATAAAACACACGTTCCGAGTGTTTCTATTGCATGTGTGTGTGTGTGTGTGTGTGTGTGTGTGTGTGTGTGTGTGTGTGTGTGTGTGTGTGTGTGTGTTTGTGTGTGCGTATACGTAAATTGGCGCGTGCGTGCACTTGTGTGTGCGTGCATGTGTGTGTGCATATTTGCCTAATTGTACTTACGTTGTTGTAATCTATGGGATTGGTGCTATGTTCATGTGTTTTCATCTCCTTATCTAGACTTACTAAACTTAACTATATATTGTGTGTGTGTGTGTGTGCGCGCACATGTATATACATATTCATAAATATACACGTGTATGATTTACGTACGTACAAAAAGTATATGCGTGCATAAACATCTAATTATACAACAGCAAATAGAGTAAAAAAAGGATATACTATGTAACGAATTACAATAAGAAAAAATACAGTAAAATTTGAACAGGGGTTGTGCTAGTCCAATAACGAGGGTTTTACTAGTACAAAGATAATACATAGCTTCAGTCAAAGTACTGAATCTCCGAGGGCAGAAAACGAGTGAGTTACTTTGTTGGAATAAGTAAAGTTAAGATTACAGTGGTGCAGGTGAACGTCTCATAAGATAAAGTCGACTTAGAGTCAGCATTCAGTTTCTAAGTATTCTGCAGGGGTGACTATAAGAAATAGGCTTGGGACGTATTGCTCGTAGACCTATGGCATGAGATGAAATGCCCTCGAACTATGGTTCTAAACAGTTTCTTCTAAACGTTGGCTGGCAATAATAAACAAGTTTCCACTGTTATTCTGCTTGAGAAATTTGGTCTGTAACGTGTAGCCTATGCGAAGTGTTGGTGTGGATGTCAGTGTAGAATTAGGAGAGTATAATACATGAAGAGGATCCGAGGGTAGACATCATACATTTAAAAAGATAAAACAACAACAACAACAGAGGTTTAGAAATTACACATTTTTCTGTGTGGAATAAAAAGAAAGATTAGACTTTATTCTACAGCGCCAAAGATGAGAATGAATATATGTATATTTGTATTTCTTTTGTATCCTTTTGTATGTGTGTTCTTTCCAAACCATTCTCATTACCACTGCAGTAGGCTACACCGTACTTCACTAGAGAATGAAGAAAATGTACAAATCTAAAGAGACACGGAAGAAGAAAGATGTGATCTAAACAGCAAAAAAATAGGGAAGTGACCATGAACGATGGAGAGACATAACGAAAAGGAATCAAATGACAAAAAAGTACGATAATGGCATACAAGAGAGAGAAAAGGAGAGATAAAAGCACAAACATACGCATACGCACATACACACACATATACACACGCGCGGAGAGAGAGAGAGAGAGAGAGAGAGAGAGAGAGAGAGAGAGAGAGAGAGAGAGAGAGAGAGAGAGAGAGAGAGAGAGAGAGAGAGAGAGAGAGAGAGAGAGAGAGAGAGAGAGAGAGAGAGAGAGAGAGAGAGAGAGAGAGAGAGAGACAGAGAGAGAGAGAGAGCACATAAAACAATGTGGTTGGACCTTTAGACGACGTTGATGCACCAGGAATGTCCGTTACAAAATTTTGTGTGGTACAGATAATTAGTTTAGAGTTTGTGGTAGTACAATCTCAGTTTGCCACACAGTTTCTGGTGAGATGCATTGCTGATGTCTCCTTATCCGATATATTCGGTGGAGAACAGTGGTGCATGTTATCATGACTGTGCCTCTGTTATTTATGAAAAGTCTCCCTGTTCGCCTTCAGGGACGTGCCAGTTAACAGTATGTCTCGCGACTGGAAGTGTGAGCTGATCTTTATCTAAAATTTCAAACAAAACTCGTTTGATATGGATAAATTAAGAGTTTAATCTCTTAATCATTTCTTGTAGTAATATTCAAGCCTACTCACCCAGGTCACAGTGTAAAATCTCGGGAAATAATCACCTGACTGTTGCGACCGGGATCAAACTCAAGTATCTTGAATTCCTAATCACGTCTTCTACCAATTTGATCACTAAGGAGAGGATTACACTCTCCTACGATACTTGTATGCAGAAATTCGATACCGATAGGAATCATGATCCAACAACTAGTTTTTTACAACCGAGAACCCTATTAAAAGACATTGAAAATAAACGCTTTGACCTGTGTTTTGATTTTCTGATCGAGTAAAAGTCAATGACGCCTGTTGGATTCGAACTCAGGACAGCGTCATGTAAAGCGAGATTGAAACCGATCTGCTAATCTTCATAGAATTGGTGGAATACTCGAAAGTATTCCATCGTATTTAGGAAGTTGAACTATGCGATGGGGGATTGGCGTAGAATAGATGAAACAATAATTACGAAGACAGACGTAGAGGTAGCTGTTTAGCTCAGCGACGATGTCAAAATATTAGCGACAGTGGTTGTATTGCATAGCAGGAGGAAGTAGAACCTGGCAAGAAGTCTAAGAAAACTAGTTCCTCTAGACTACAACAGCAGACGTGGCAGGCTAGATGGTACAGTAGGCCAAGAGTGGTTTATAGCTGTCGCCAACCAACTAGACTCCTCAGCTTTGTGCCCTAAGTTCTGTTCACTATCTGAAATCATCTTCCGTGGGCTATTTATTTTTTGTTATCTTTAATAAAAGAAAATCAAATAACCCTATATCTATGCTTCATATCTCATGAAACAATTTTAGATGACAAAAGAATCCATGAAAACACAAAGAAAAAAGAAGGACCTAAAGGACTAAATGGCTCGCGGCGACTACAATAACTAGACCACATGATTACCATTCTTGGGAAACATGAACTCATGTCAAGCACAGGTTAATGATTGAAATGGTTTTGGTAGGGAAACAAATTAGGGTGGTGATCTAGGCAATGAAATATGAGAGGACAGATGAAAAGAACAAGTTGATCAACTGGTCAGTTTAGATCGCGTGAACAGAGTAAACAAATAAATATGGCAGGAAAGATAAATCATTGGCCGAGTGGAGAAAGTTAAAATAGTCATAAAGGTAACCAGTCTATACATAGATATAGGCTTATGAAGGGAAAAAAAGGGCAAGCGAGGAATACGTGTCAGTCAGGAAGAAAGGAGTGGGTAACTAGGAAAAACTTCTAAGAGACATATACAACTCTTGTATAACCTTTTATGACCTTGCATAGCAAATTAGCAGACCTACAGAAAGAGATGGACATACAAAAGGTCAGATAATGAAGATAAACAAGCCAATACAGTCAAGCAGGTTAAAGAAGCGGACTTTCGGTCAAACGGGCTATTAAGTAGGTAGCTAGGAAGTTAAGTAATTAGGGAAGCTAGAAGGCAATAAAAAAAATCAAATATACATGCAAGCATGAGTGTGCTGTACGTATATATGAGCTCTGAGTTCTTATACAGGAGGGCAATATCAGTCGATCACAAGTCCAACACATGATCCAAGACCGTGGCGAATCATGCATATGGTTATTCATTTATGTAGCTAGACAGGCACGCAGGCAGAAAGTAGGCAGACAGATACAAAAGCAGGCAGATTTGCAGGCAGACAAGCAGACAGACAGGCAAGCAAAAAAGTGGGCAGGTAGATAGGTGCAGAGAGCAATGCGCTTCTCTCCAGGTAGCAAAAAAGCAACGAGGCCCAAAGTTAGCGGAATTAGTGTGGAAGATCCTGCAACAGTCTCGTAGCATCAGCAGCACGCCATAAGACACCAAATCCAGTGCACAAGTCGTCGAACAAAATGGGTTTCTACGTTCAAAATCCGTCCAACGTGAGTAAAAATGTAAGGTAAAACAAACGCTTCGTTCTCAAAACTTCAGAGGGAAAAGGGGGTACAAAAAACACAATAAAGGAAGCACAGGATATAGGACAATGGATGCTAACGGTAAATCCATGAAAGTTTGAAGGTGCTATACAGACTTATATTATGTTAATTCGCAATCCCGCTGCCTCTTTCTTAAGCCCAGAACAAAGCCTCAGTGTGTGTGTGTGTGTGTGTGTGTGTGTGTGTGTGTGTGTGTGTGTGTGTGTGTGTGTGTGTGTGTGTGTGTGTGTGCGTAATACACAACGATATACATGATAACAGATATGCTCGTCGTGTCCCGTACTTCCGCTTCCATTGATAAAATTAACTTTAAAGTTAGGTCTGACTATTATCTGTTATATTTCATCACCAATGCATAGTCAAATCTAAGGTGTATCAGGTTTTCGGTTTGTTTTTTAGTATCTCGTCCATTTAGCCAAATATCATTCATACGTTCGTCAGCAATATACGAGTTTCTCCTGTCTTTTCATATATTTTCCAATTCAATAATTTTCTTTTCTGACATCCATTTTGGAATTGCTCTACTTTAATCTTTTATATTTAAATGATGATATTTTCTTACTTTTGTCCATTGCAATTGTTTTGAATATTTTTTAATTCAAACCAATTATCTACTTATGACTTCATTCATAAATTCTAAGTGTTCTTGAACAGTTTGCAATCATCCTCATCTTTCATTTGCTTCATGAATTTGACACCACCGACAAATATACTGATGCAACTGTTTGTTCCTTCTTGTCATTGTACTTGTAAAATATGCGTGTGTTACTTGGGAAAGGTGACCTAGGGAGAGAGTGATGCGCAGTTTCGTTGTATTCTTTACTCTAGTGCAGATACGTGTGTCGGAGGCAGACGTGGCTTAGACCCCAAGTGGGGGACCGAACGCGAAGTCCTAGTGACGTGTGACAAGTTGAATGCAGAGAACTAACTCACTGACTGACCGACTGACTGGCCTGCCCGCTCGGAGCAGGCAGTATATATACAAGGGGCTGACCCGACGCCATGACCAGACGCGACCTAATTGCGGTGGCCCATTCTGGCCTTTCCGACCATTGAGTCAGATCAACTACCACACAACTCTACAATGCATAAACTTACACTTTACGCACAAGCAAGCTTGTGGGGTACATCTACACCATATACTACATAAAGAATTTAAATGGTGGCACCAATAAACCTTGTGGGACTACAGTCATCGATTCCTTCTAATTTGAGATCCTGTCCTTTACAATCTCATTAATCTATTCTCTATTAAGTCCCTCATCTAATGCTGGAGACACCATTCAGTTCTTCATATATTCCAATCTTCATATAAATCCTTTTTGAGATACCTTATCACAAGGTTTTTCCAGGTCCAGGTACTCACAATTCATTCAGTCATCTCTCTCTATTAGCACACTGGTCACCCTCGATTAAAAAGTTACTAATCCTGAAGCAAATAACCTTCTTTTTCTGTATCCAAATTTGTCACCAGGATCTTTCTCTCTTCTAATCATGTTGTCCATTTATTTCACATTCCTCTCACACACTTTATCCATCATCCTGGCCAAGGAAATAGGTATAGAGATTCCTTCTTGTTTCTTTCTTCATATATTGAGACCACAATAGCTTTTTTTCTAGTCTCTTGGCATTTCCCGCAACAACTTCGTTGATACGACACATCACAAGATCTGTTGGACTTGCCAAAATCTTTCTGCAAGGAGCTGTACCAGGAAGTAGGAGTAAAGGCAGATAGAAGAAGATGGAAGACGGCATCAGAGAGTGGACAGGCCTGTCACTGGCGGACACATCTCAGAGGGCCGCAGAGGACTGTGCAGAATGGTGCAAGCTGGTCAGACAATCATCAGTGATGCCCGAACGACCCACCTAGGGATCGCAGGATAGGTCGAGTCAGGTCAAGTGGCGTTTTTCCCTTTTTCAAATTAACATATTCAGGATTGAACATGATGAACATCCTCAAGAATATTATTCTCCAGCTTTAAACTATATTCTTTAAGTATCCAGTTTTAGATCCTACCAGACCCTGGTTTCTAATCCAACGTGTCCGGCATGTTTGTACACCTCACATATCTTTTGGATTTTATATCTCTGTTTCTTTAAAATTCAGTTTGTACCTTTTTACAGACAACTTCATTTACTTTTACTTTGATGATTACTTCACTTTATGGAACAGCTTTCTTTACATTTGTCAATTACACCTTTCATTTTTTTCTTCTCTTCTTCCTTATTTTTCCGTATGAAAGTGGTGAATGGCAACAAGTATG
>NC_134810.1:40142789-40155289 GCF_046742065.1 Oratosquilla oratoria | reverse complement strand
GAGGCCCTGTATTGTTGTGTTTGCTTTAGTGGAAGAGGCTGACCATTCATTGGAACGTTTGAGTGTTTCATAGATTCATGACTGAGAAAAGATTATTAAGTGCTTGGAAAACGAATAACTGGAAGGCTATTTTTTTCCGAAGAAACTCTGACCGTATACATAAGTTTATTGATAGTGGTAATAAGAACGGGAAAATGAGCAGGTGAATATATGGTAATATTGACAGGAGGAGTAAAATGCCATGGCCATAGATGTGAATGTATATATGATCATACGAGTGTGTCGGATGGTTGATGGGTCAGTGAAAGAATGAGATAAATGATCGGGTGAGTTAACGAGTTTAGTAGTGAGAACGAACCAGTGTATGTGACTGAAGCCCCAATCACACCAAGCTTGCGACCTATTTCCGACCACCTTCGACCGAAAATCAAGCGATCGGTCGGCGACACAAAACCTATGCAAGGAATTGATATGGAAAAAAAGTTAATGTGGTTAAGATGAAAATCTATGCACTGGGGACTATTCAGTAGGTGTTGTAATATACCTACCTATAGATCTATCTATTTATCTATCTTATTACCGACTACCAGCAACTTCCAAAGACTACCTGCAACTGGTCGGCAACAGGTCGTAAGATTGGCGTGATTGGACCCTAAACGAGCGAGAAAATGAACGGATGAGCGAGACGACGGTAAAGGGATGTTTGTGAGATCGCCTGAATGATTGTATGGGCAACAGGACTTACTTGCACTCATATTCCTTGCCACTCATAGCCACGATCGTCCTCGAGTAACTCTGGTCCGTCGTGGGTGTCACAGGATGTTGGTTACCGTTCTGACACTGGAGCGTCCCACACATGATATCCCTGAAATGAGGTGGTTAGAGTTGACGTGAGTAAACATTCGAATAAAAGCGTATACCAAGGACGGATGAGAGTTATGGTCATAGGAATAATGATGGGAGGAGATGACAGTCCATCAACAGATATTTTGGGTTGAAGTGACTTTATAGAAATGCCTATTGATGTTCTACAGAGCCGGAATAATGAATGTTTAATCTCAGCAATACTCTATATACTGGAACAATTGCACCATGAGCCTTTTCAGTTTTATTAATTATTTCTTTATATTATTTTATTAGGGGGGGGGGTTGACTACGGTACCATTATCTGCTGTGGCAAATCACGTGATGGAAATCTGTAAGAATTATCCTTACCATGTACACAAACACATACCTTCCCAACTGTTTGATTTTATTTGTCAACTCTTCGATCAACCCACATTACCATTCCTCTTCTCTCTCACCCACAGCATCTCCGATCTACACCTACGGTTCTTCTTTCAACACATGCAAAGGATTACAAAGGAGGGGCATGCCGACAGGAGACCTTTTGGTCCATGATTAGGTCGGATGCGAAAAAGATTATGATAATGAATAAATGAATAAAAATTATGATGATATGAATAATAATAAAACTTATTGACCCACTGTCGGAGAACGAGATAAGATGGACAGAAAATCTGTATATTTCGACCACTATCTGTGGTCCTCTTCAGCAGAATGAAGAGGACCACAGATAGTCGTCGAAATGTACAGATTTTCTCTCCATCTTATCTCATTCTCCAACAGTGGGTCAGTAAGTCTTATTTTACAAATTAAACCTACCTAATAGATAATAATAAATAAAACTAATAAATAAACGCATACGCCCTGTTCTTACCGCCCCCCCCCCTCCCACATCCCTCCCTACTCTTTCATTTCCTCCCTCTCTCTTTCCTACACCTTACCTCTTCCTACCACCACACTCCCTCCTTTCTCCTCGTTCTGCCTCAGATTTCATGCGAATACGGGAGGGGAGGACTTACCCGAGTTCGCACATAATGTAGCTTCCGTTCTTTCTCCTTCCGCAGTTCCCGTTCACGGCGCCCTGGGTGTTGTAATTTTTGTAGCACATCTCGTCGGACGCCCGGCCACCTGTGGGAGGATGTCCAAAGTTAGTATGAGTTGACATACATATACATACATATACCAAAGGCTTTTTCCCCATTACAAGAGAGGTAGCCAAAAAAGAAAAAGGCATAAAAACCATTCCCACCCACTCTATCCCTAATACACTCCACTCCCCACCACCCTCCACCCTCCCTCTTATCTTGACACCTCCTGGATGACGGGTCATCCCTGCATCTTGTCCACTGTCCTTGGTCAGAGGCAGTGTTGCAAGACACATCACATCCACAGCAAGGCCGCTTCATTAAATCCGCGACCGCGCCTCTCCGTCCCTTCATACAGAAAAGGAGAAGACGGGGAGAAATCCTTTGAGGCTGCGACAAATTTTTCTCACACATACTACCTCACCCCCCCATCCCCCCACCCATTTGACATAATGATCATAATGATCATAATTGAGTCGACATAATGATCAAAAATCCTTTTCATAGTTACTTGGGTTCGTTCCAAAGAATACCAATGTATGAGATGGACATCATGACAGATGCGTGATATTTACATATACATGTATGATATATAATGTATAATGACAGATGTTCTTAGAGTAATCTTCTCTCTGATACAATATTTGATAAAATGGATAGCCGCTGACGTTCTGGTGATCCATGTTGCTGATCGCTCAAAATTGCGGAGGACTTTTTTTCTCTCATTGTTCAATGTGGAGAAGAATTTTCCAGTGCTGGAAACTTCTGTTTCAAATTGAACAATGAGGAACAAAATTCTTCGGCAATCTTGAGCGATCAGCTACACAGATCGTAAGAACTTCAGCGGCTATACAGTTGAACAAAAATGACAGATGTATGAATTCTCTAGAACAATATTCTCGATCGAGCTTCTGTAGCCTCAATTGATGCTCACACAGGCCTATGTAGGAAGCCCCAATAAAAAAAAGAAAAAAAGAAAAGAAAAAGAAAACGAGTAGTAGTTACTGGTTGCAAGATTTTTTGTTCAGATTTTAAGTTTCCCCAGGGAGGCTAAGCATGAGCAGTAGATATGAGAGAAACTTAAAGAGCAAAACAGGTCGAGATCTCATACTCAAAATATAAGCACCTTGTAATGTGTCAGTAAGATTTTCACGACTCGTCTTAATCCAACATGTTAAACGAAAAACAATCTTGCTGTCTCAAAGGGGGGGTGGGGGTGGGAGTTGAATCCAAATAGAGTCTTTAATAAATTAATATGTAGTTTAGTTAGGTGTCTACTTCCTATCTGCTTGAAGTTGCCCGTCATATGTGACGGCCACTTCCGTATAGTGAAGCGATTTACCAGGAAAGTTCTCACAAGCTGAAGTTTCAAAGTTAGCGATAGGCTTGATTGCTGGACAGGGAAATGACAAGTGTGAAAAAGAACGCGAGCAAATAAAATTAAATGTCTAACTCGCTGCATGGAAGATTTTTTATTTTATTTCATTTATTTATTTATTTATTCATTTTTTATTTATTTTTATTTTTATTCTTTTAGAAATTTGAAAGAAGAACAAATATATCAGAGGAAGTGGAGAATAAGAAGGAGTCTGCGTGCGGACAATGTGACAGGGAGGCTCCACAGAGAAAGTTTACTGGTGCAGTAGAAATAGGAGGAGGAAGAGGAGGATCAAAAGGAGGAGGATCAAAAGGAGGAGGAGGAGGAGTGGGGAGAAGGAGGAGGGGTGAGAAGGAGAAGGAGGAGGGGTGAGAAGGAGGAGGAGGAGGAGGAAGGGGAGGAGGGAACAAGGACGAGGAGGAGGAGAAAGAGGAGGAGGAGAGGGAAGAAGGGGGAGGGGAGAGAAGGGGTAGGGGGGAGGAGGAGGAGGAGAACAGGGGCAGGAGGAGGAGGAGGAGGAGGGAAAAGGAAAAGGAGAAGGAGGAGGAGGAGGAGGGGAGAAGGAAATGAGGAGGAGGAGGGGGAGGAGGGGAGGGGGAAAGGAGGAGGAGGGGAGGAGGGGGAGGGGGAAAGGAGGATGAGGGGAGGGGAGGGGGAGGAGGATGAGGAGGAAGTGGAGGAAGACGAGGGTGGTGAGAAAGAGGAGAAAGAGGAAGGTGGTGTGGAGGAGAAGGAGGAGGAAGAGGAAGGTGGTGTGGAGGAGGAGGAGGAGGAGGAGGAGGAAGTGGAGGAGGAGGAAGTGAAGGAGGAGGAAGTGAAGGAGGAGGAGGAGGAGGGTGAGGAGAAGAGGACAAGAAGGAGGAGTGTGAAGAGAAAAGGACAAGGAGGAGGAGGAGGAGGAGGAGGAGGAGGAGGAGGAGGAGGAGGAGGAGGAGGAGGAGGAGGAGGAGGAGGAGGAGGAGGAGGAGGAGGAGGAGGAGGAATATAGTGCTGGTGAATAACAACTCACCGTATCCCCAGAAAAGTTGGCACTGATTGTTTAGCGTGGGACAAACACCATTGTAGCAATAGCCATGGTCGTTGTCGCACTTGTTCCCGTTCTTCTTGTAAATATCTTCCGGACACTTCCCGTGGAGGCCGTCACAGTACTCTGGAATGTCGCACTCAGACTGCTTCTTCCGGCACATATGGCCTTTGGGACGAAGCTGGAAGTATTGAGGGAACAAGAAGACAGTTTAGGTGAACTTAGGTCAAGGACACAGTGGCTTCGTCAATTGCTAGGTGTGTATGTTGTTTGATTCTTGAAATACATGTGTACATACGCATACTTGCATACGCGAAAGCATGCACGCGTACACACACACATACGCGTGTACATGCACACGCGCGCGCGCACACATACACACACACACACACACACACACACACACACACATACATACACACACACACACACACACATACACACACACACACACACACACGTATATGTACACAAATTTTACATGCACATAGACACCATTTTCCAAAATCTATCTGTAAATATACGAGTATCTTCGTATCTAACCATCTACATAGATGTTTCTCTATCAAACCATCCACCTCTTTGTCTATATACTAATCTAGACTGCGAAAAGGAGTTGGTTTTAGTACCTTACAGTTATCACAGCAAGGTCCTCTGGCACACTCGGCTTCGAGTTTGAGTCTGCAGGTCAGAGGGTCGCAACAAGGGTCATTCTTCTCACATTCTTCCCTTTTGCCGCAGTCACAGTCCTCCCCAGTGTCGACTCGCCCGTTGCCGCATCTGTCCACGGAGCCGGGCGACTCCTGAAGACGGGTTTAGAGGTCATGGTGGATACAAGTGAGAACTTTATCTAGGTTACGAGAAGTAGAGTTCAAGTGACCACCCCCCCTTCCCTTTCCCCCCCTAACCCATACACACACATACAGGAAGAGAAACGAAGAGGTAAAAATCTTACCAAAGGGTGGGTGGTTGTGGGAATCTAGTTGCAAGAGAGGAAGATCCAAAAACAACTCAAAAAATTATCCTTACCGAAGAATAGGTTCTTGTAGGAATGAAATACGCAACACGTGTTGGTCCAGTAGTCTTTGGGAACACGAATGGGATTTGGAATTTGCAGATAACCTTATCAACGTTGGTTTCAGTTTAATGGGGGTCGTGTCACATTAGATAAAACGTGCAAACATGTATTGAAAACAAATTCTTACTTATGCTCAGATTTTCACCACTGGTCTCTCTCTCTCTCTCTCTCTCTCTCTCTGTCTCTCCCTCCCTCTGTCTCACTCTCCCTTTACCTCTCCCTCTCTCTGTCTCTCCCTCCCTCTGTCTCTCCCTCCCTCTGTCTCTCCCTCCATCTGTCTCTCTCCCTCTGTTTCTTTCTCTCTGTCTCTTTTCCTCTGTCTCTCCCTCTGTCTCTCTCCCTCCATCTTTCTCTCCCTCCCTGTCTCTCCCTCCGTCTCTCCCTCCCTCTGTCTCTCCCTCCCTCTGTCTCTCCCTCCCTCTGTCTCTCCCTCCCTCTGTCTCTCCCTCCCTCTGTCTCTCCCTCCCTCTGTCTCTCCCTCCCTCTGTCTCTCCCTCCCTCTGTCTCTCCCTCTCTCTGTCTCTTTCTCTTCCTCCCTCCTTCCTTCCCTCCCTCCCTCCCTCCCCCTCTCTCTTTATCTGTCTTTCTCTTTCTTCCTCCTCTCTCTCTCTCCATCCTTCTCTTTCGCTCTCCCTCCCTTCCTTTCCTCCCTCCCCGCTCTCTCTCTCTCTCTACCTCCCTTTCACTTCAGATTCTCTCTTTTTTCTCCCTCCCTCTCCTTTCCTCCCTCCTTCTCTTTATCCCCCCCCTCTTTCTCTCGCGCTCCCTCCCGTCTCTCTCTCTCTCTCTCTCTCCCTTTCTTCTTGCCCCTCTTTAAGAAATGAGACTTGTATTACCATGACTAAGAATTCTTCGAAACCAATGTCAGGGGACATTTAACCCATTGACAAACTTTTATCTTGTAGTTTGGTCCTCACAGTATTCGTACGGCCTCATAAGCACGCTGTAGCCAGGACCGATGTATGACTACGGAATAGGTCAATTCCTTCCCCATAGCAACTTACCCGAAGCTAAATAAAATAATCTGGATTCATCAGGATGAACCCTGATTGCATGTCACCATAGCGCAGAATGCTTAAGAAATAAGTGGTCTCATTTCTGTCAAAGTACTTTAGCGTACAAGTATGTTGTACGCAGAGCAAGCAGCTTCCTGTTCATCCTGGCCTCAGCGTAATATTAGTTGGAGAAAGAAAGCACGGATGCTTGATCGTGAGAGCCTATTTTCATGGAAATGGTGTGATAACATTATCTTTATCGGCTGAAAGAAACCTGCACAGCGAAGCTATAGCGATAATCCCATACCACACTCCTGGTCATATGGCCACTTCCCGAAGGTTGAGTGTGGTTTGGAATTTTTCCGCCAGAATCATCAGAAATTTAAAATTCCCGGCTCTGTGCAGGCATGCACATTGACGACCCCACCTCCCCCTCCCTACACCTCCCTTCTTGGCCGGCTCGCCCGAGTCCTCACTTAGCGCGGAATCAGACTGAGCGGTCTACCCGCTGCCGGCCTTTGGTTTTTGCCGGTGAGTCTGTTTCCTGCTTGTTATTCAACTGATAGTTTCAGCGCTTTCTGCATGGTTACCGGTTTGTCCCATTCTTCGACCACCCTATTAGTGAACCAGTTGTTGCCTTCTTAAATCTAATTGGTCCGGTTTGTGCCCATTGCTGCGAGTCTGGTGGTGCGGAGGGGGGCTCCCCTGGGAGTCGTCGGGCCTCTCGGCGGCCCCATACCTCCTACGATCAATGGTCCTCTAACGCCTCACGGCTTGCCTCGTCAGGCCCTAGGCGTAGACTTCGACCTTAACCACTCGTAATCAGTTCCCCATACGTCTCCGGGCCGTCCGTGTTAAGAACCCGGGCCTCTCGGAGGACAGGGGGACGTATCTTATGGTACGGAGGGTGGCGCCCCCGAGGGTCATCAGGCCTCTCGGCAGCCCCATACCTCCGACCATCAATGGTCCTCTAACGCCTCACGGCTTGCCTCGTCAGGCCCTAGGCGTAGACTTCGATCTTTTCAGCTCGTAATCAGTTCCCCATACGTCTCCGGGCTGTCCGTGGTAAGAACCCGGGCCTCTCGGAGGACAGGGGGACGTGTCTTATGGTAAGGAGGGTGGCTCCCCCGAGGGTCATCAGGCCTCACGGCAGCCCCATACCTCCGACCATCAATGGTCCTCTAACGCCTCACGGCTTGCCTCGTCAGGCCCTAGGCGTAGACTTCGACCTTTTCAGCTCGTAATCAGTTCCCCATACGTCTCCGGGCCGTCCGTGGTAAGAACCCGGGCCTCTCGGAGGACAGGGCGACGTGTCTTATGATACGGGGGGTGGCGCTCCTGAGGGTCATCAGGCCTCTCGGCAGCCCCATACCTCCGACCACCAATGGTCCTCTAACGCCTCACGGCTTGCTTCGTCAGACCCTAGGCGTGGACTTTGACCTCTTCCGTCGTCCGACGTCTCCGGGTCGCCCGTGGGTGGGCGGCCCGGGACTCTTGGGGGACGTGGGGGGGGGACGTGTCGGGTGGTGCGGAGGGTGGCTCCCCTGGGGTTCGGCGGGCCTCTCGGCGGCCCCCGTGCCCCCGACCGTCGTGGCCCTCTGGCACCTTTCGGCTTGCCTTTTCGGGCGGGTCCGTGAGCCCACCTTCCTCCCGGAGCCGCTCACGTAGACCCAACAGGAAGTCCCGCTCGAGAAAGAGTTCTATCTCTCTCAAGAGGCCTAGGACGCTCAGCTCGTCCACACCCTCCACATCCCGGTCACGGCACCACCCTCCTTCCGTCCCTGATAGGCCCCGTCTTCGACTCTGCCCTATCTCGCTATCCGGCCTTTCAGGCCGCGCAGACCAGAGCATCCCCCCCCCTCTTGCGCAGCCTTCTAACGAACCTCCGGCTCTGGCCCCCTCTCCCACACTCCCTCCTGGTCCTTCCCTCCGCCCCTCCGCGCCGGCGGCGGGTATAGGACTGAAAGGCCCCTCTCATGAGGAACCCCCCCAATCAGACGACCGTCGGGTTGGGGGACGGGGTGGAGGACCACCTCCGTTCATCTTTACCTTATCCTCCTACCACGACGGACTCTTACGAGATCCGCCCTTTCTCATGGTATGACCTTACATACATCCCCCTTGTGTAGCGGCGAGGGATTTTATTCAGCAAAGATGGGGTACCTGAATGACATCATTTGACGTCTCGATCTGGACTCCGCCCTACTAGGCTGTCCAGGCACCCAGGAAATGACACCTCGCTATATCATGATGTGATCCTTTGACGTCACGTGATGCTGTGACATCACAATGTGACCCTGTGACGTCGTGATGTAACCCTGTGGCATCACGATTTGACCACGTGACATCACTAATTCTGTAACATTACTGTATGGTCCAGTGGAATTACAATGAAAACATATGACGTCACGATGGGGGTCCTGTGACGTCATTTTGTTGGTGTCGTCACGATATGATTACATGATGCCACGATGTGATAATAGTTCACGATGTGATCAGGTAACGTCAATATGCGATAAAGTGACGTCACGATGTGATATGACGTCATTATGTGATAAAATGACGTCACGATATAGTCCTATGACGTCACGAGGCGATCCTAGGACGCCATGATTAAATCCGGTGACGTCACAGTATAATCACATGATGTCCCTAGGTATTAAACATATGGAAGTCAGCTTGTGGGTTATGAGACGCCACAAACTGCCATAGCACACTATTAGATGAGGACGCTCGCCACGGGCTTCGAGGACTTCCCGCGGGAAGACTTGGGGTGAGTTGGATACATACCGAGGGTCCAGGCCCGTCTTAGCGGGAGACGCTCAGGGAACGTCTTCACCCAGGACGAAGCCTCTTGACTAACGCCCACGGACGAGGTCGCTCGGAAACGACCTCGGCCTCGCATGTATGTTGTTATACGTTCTATAATCGATTTTGTGACTTCACTACACCGTCCGGGGATCGGAAACCACCTTGCCCTACTAATTTGATTCTCTTTACCATACCAAAGAAAGGCCCAGGAAAAACGAGACTGGCTATGAACCTGAGCGCACTGAACAAATTCTTGAAACCCCTGCGATTCAAGATGGTGTCGGTGGCTCAGGTCCGGTCAGCACTCCGGGAGGGGAGTTGGGTTAGCGTCCCTGGACCTTCAGGACGCAGATTGGCATTTCCCCATCCACCCCCGATATCGCCGTTTCCTGATGTTCCAGGTAAGGAGGGAGACATATCATTTTACCAGACTCCCTTTCGGACTCTCGCTTACCCCGAGGATCTTCACGAAACTAGTGAGAGTGGTAGGCGTACGCTGGACGGAAGCAAGCGTCTCCACACTCATGTACCTAGACGGCTAGTTGATGCATTTGCCCACCGGAGAGGGTGCATCGGCCGACATCTCGGTGGCTATGAGAGTGTTGGTGGACGTGGAGTTCGGGGTGGACTGGGAAGGGTCTGCCCTCGCTCCCACACAGAGACTCTATTGGCTCGGGATTGAGTGGGACACAGTCGGCGCTCTTCGGGTGCTCCACTGTGCCAAGAGAGCTTGCTTCTCTCACACGTTCTCCCACCTTCGGTGGTGGTGGTGGTGGTGAGGGGTTGGCGGTTGGGTTGGGTTGCCTCAACTTCGCGACCCCGGCCCTTCCACTGAGCCGCTTGGGGCGCCGACGGCTGGTACGGGAGGTCGACAGTAGCATACCGCTCCTCCCGCGCGATCTGCCCGGGCCGGTAACCTCAGCACTCCACAGCTTGTTGCTTCCCTGGCTTCGGGCGGGGGCCCTACACCGGTCGGTCCCATAGTCCCCGCCCCCACCTCGAATGGCAGGAGCGGCGGACGCCTCGGACATGGGGTGGGGCTTCTAGTCGAGCTGGAGACATCAAGCTTGCCGGGGAGGGTCGGAAGATAGAAGGTCGCTACACTTCAACCTTCGGGAGCTGATAGTGGTGAAAGAATGACTCGAGCGACACCCCGAATTCTCCTGCATGAGCGTCTGCTTGGACATAGACAATGTGACGGCAGTACAGTGCGTGCAGAGGCAAGGTACGGCCCGACCAGGTCCACTCCTAGCCCTGTCGGAAGACATCTTCGCCGAGGCATCACGGCGAAGTATGTTCCGGGCCGGGAGAACTACTGGGCGGACGCTCTATCCAGGTTTCAGGAGACCTCCGTGATGTGGCAACTACGCCCACAAGTGTTCGAGTCGCTCTCCCTCCGCTACGGCACCCCAGAGGTGGACCTGTTTACCTCCCCAAACACGACCCAGCTCCCCCTCTACCTCACCTACATCCAAAGGACACGCACAGGAGGCCCAGACGCCTTCACAGAGGACTGGAACAGCTGGAAGTACGTATACATTTTCCTCCTCCAGCGACACTGGTCCTCCTGAAGGTGATGCAGACCCTCAGGTCCTTCAAGGGTCAGGTCCTCCTGATAGCTTCCTACTGGCCAACCCAGCTGTGGTTCGGGGAGCTAATGAGATGGTGCCCTTCTCCCCCTTCTACTGGGGCCAGCCTGCCTAGCCAACAGCCTTACCGCACCTCTCCAAGCGTCACTCCAACTTGATACTTGGAGTTTCTACAAGATAGAGCTCACCTTCCGTCCTCAGTGCGGCAGTGTGGGTCCTGCTGACGGAGATTCCGGAACTGCCTTCGGAGACACGCGATGGTGACCATCTCCGCCAGCACGGTTCTGGACTTCCTGATTTGGTTGGCTGACTCCACCAACAGGGCACCGGCGACGATCTCGACTCACTATACAGCCTTCACTGATCCGCTACGCTTTGGCATGAACATCCGAGTGCCACAGAGGGCGCGAACCCTCCTAATGAAGGGGATCAGCGCCTCGAGAGAGCCGAGACATCAACCGGTCCTGGCCTGGTCCTTGCATCGTGTTCTGCAGTACCTGGCGTTCGAAAGGGCCATTATGGAGGAAGAACACTTCCATCAACGTGCCGTCTTTCTGCTCGCCTTGACTACGGACTACAGGGCTTCACAGCTGGCGGCAATCACCCGCCACCCGTCCTTCTCCAAACTGGAGGAGGATAGCTCGGCCCTAACCCTCTCTCCATCACCAACATTCCTGGCCAGGAACAGCCGAGCGGGCGACATGATTGGCCTTCTCAGAATACAATCCTTCCGGGAGGGAGGACGCCCACAAGCGCTGCGCCCGGTCCGTGCGTTCGAAGACTACGTGGAGCACACGGAAGAGATTTCTGAGGATCGTCTCTTCTACAACTCGAAATCTAGGATCCCCCTAACCCTGAGGTCCCGGGCGCACCTGCTTTGCCGCATTTTGGATAGAGCCGACCCGGGCCATGCCCCGCACGCCCACAGCATCAGGAACTTCGTGGCATCGCTGGCGTTTCTCCGCACCCACTCAGTGGAGCGGGCGCGGGACCTAGGGGCTGGACATCGACGACTCCCTTGGGGACACGGTGTCTCTTCCACTCGGTCGCCCCTGTCCCATGTGTCGCCATGGAAACGGCTCCACCCCTCTCATCTCAAAAAAGGGGGTGGAGGGGGCAAAGGGCGACCGAGGAGTGGGGAGGAGCCCAGGAACCGCTGAATAGGATACGATTTTCGTATAATTTACGCATTGTGTGAACAGTGCAATGTTGTGCATGTCACATTCTTCGGTGTGGGTACTTGATGTTTCTTTTCTCCCCTCTACTGAGTGATAAAATAAATAAGTCTCCCATAGAAAAGACACACGTAATAATGGTTTGACTCAGGCTTCACCTTTCCTCCCACCTGTCCTCGTCTCATGCATAGCTTCGCTGTGCAGGTTTCTTTCAGCCGATAATATTTCTTTGTCGCGGCTCGTGCCGCTTAAATTGTTTTTTATCGGCTTAAGAAACCTGCACAGATTTAGGGTCTCTCCCTCTTCCCACAGGCAAAGCCTTTATTTCTCATTGAAGTGAGGACTCGGGCGAGCCGGCTAAGAAGGGAGGGGTAGGGAGGGGGAGGTGGAGTCGTCAATGTGCATGCCTGCACAGAGCCGGGAATTTTAAATTTCTGATGATTCTGGCGGAAAAATTCCAAACCACACTCAACCTTCGGGAAGTGGCCATATGACCAGGAGTGTGGTATGGGATTATCA
>NC_134810.1:40107789-40137789 GCF_046742065.1 Oratosquilla oratoria | reverse complement strand
TCCCTCCCTCCCTCACTCTCTTTCCCCCCCCTCTCTCTCTCTCTTTCCTCCCTCTTAAAGGAGTTGGATCCTTCTTAAGGTGATTGGTTTTTTATTAGAGGTCACGAATCCTTTAAGAAGAATCTAACCCCATTAAGAGGAATCAGAGACTCAATTAAAGAGGATCTAACCCCATTATGAATGATCCAATCCCATTTAAAGAATCCAATCAGCAATGGCCACAATCCACTTGACCTGGAGAGGGTGTGTCCTACCTCGCGTCCATGTGAGCATGTTTCCAGTCAGCTATCTCTCCTCTTCTAACATAATTTCATGATTAACTACAAATTTCATTTATTCATATCCCTAACCTCGTCATCTTTGGCTAACTATTAGACCAGGTCCACTCATAAACCTTTTCGTTTTAACTCTCCCTTTGTCAGACATAAATCTTAGAGATCAAGGATGACAGGATTGTCGGAGTACCCTACCTCCTTTCCCCTCCCATTCCGAACCCCTTACTTCCTACTTCCCTATCTTCTCCTCCCCTAAAGCTCAAGAGGGACATACTCGAGGCCTAGTGTCATACTTCAGACCTAAGCTTCCTATCCAATCTCTCTTCCTTTCCTTCCTCGCCCAGATACAGGTCCCGAGAAAGGAAGAAACTTTCGGATCTTAGTACATCTCAGACCTGAGCTTCACTCTTTCCATTTCCCCTCTTTGCTTTCCAAGACCCAGATACTCGGGTATTAGTACCTGAACCTCTTCCTTTTTCTTTCCCCCTTCTTCATTTCTCTCTAAAACCCCGAGAAAGAAAAACATTCAAGTCGTGGCACCATAGCACAGACTTGAGCCTTTTCCTTTTCCACTCCCCTTCTTTCCTCCCCAAAACTCGAAGAGGAGAGAACACTCACGTCCTTCGTCGTGCGCCATGTAGATATTGTGGCCAATCATGTGCGCCATCGTTGAGGCCACGAGGTGGGGCTCGTAGACGTTCAAGTCGACGCTGATCCCGGCGGCCCGGCTCGTGCAGATGCTGTTCGGAACGCCCATGCCGCTTTCACCTCCTTGGAACCGCTCACCACTGCAACCGTGATCACGGGAACTACTGAGTCTATACTATATGAATGCAAGAAAAGGGGATGGTATGTGATGGTCGTGAAAATGGTGGTGGTAATGGTTTGGGGACGGGAGTAGATGGTAGGGGATGTGACGATGAGAAGTGAGATTGTTTTCCTGGGAGGGGACTACTCCATGTTTACATGTTACAGTGAACCGAGACCTGGTGTAACAGTACACTGTGAAAGGGAGGATGGATAAAGCTGGGATGAAGTTCTTGGGGGATAAATGAGGATGAGAATCAGGTGATTCATGAAGACAATGAGGAATATTTCATTGTGGTTAATCATGAACTTCCTGATCATGCAAAGGTTTTAATATTACGAAGACCTCTAAAGAATTGTGGCTATTTCAGTCTCCGACACCAAACATGTAAATTGTTAGACTGCTGGTTTAAGAACACAGATCAGATCAGGTCAACCACTCAGGTGAACAACATTGTATAGCCTTGAGCACAAAATTTCTATTCACTGAAGAAGAGATCTTTGGGTTAAGAATAATTTCTTGGAAGTGTCTTGGCCTTATCAGCATGAAAAAACTGTTCCAGGACCAGTCACACTGGTAACTGCAATCCTGAGAGAAAAGTCGATTAAGGACACATGAATGAAACATTGAGATTTCATCAAAGTATCTGAAATAAAAATGTCACACCATGAATAAGGAAATCGTGAACCTTCGTAGAAGATGAAAAGCATTTTGTTTAAGAAAAAATTGTCCTGGTTAGAATATTATGCAAGTGTCCAGTATGAATATCTGGAAGGTTAAGACAGAGTTAGTACAAAATTGGTTGTTTGGCATTCTTTTTACCTCCACTGGAGTCAGAGACACAACCAGTTGATTTTGTCGGCTCTTCATAAATCTTTTGGATAGAAAATGACACCAATATTAGCCTATGAAAATTTGCACACAAACGAGACAGTCGTTCTGTTGCATCAAATGAAAGGAACATTCAGGCTGGACAACCACATTCCATGGAGGGAAGAAGTAACCAAAATTCGTCCTCACGACATTTACAATTAGCAATCTCATTATTAATTAGATATGCTGAAGTGTGTGCCGCTACACTTACAATTGATGCACTGGCAGCCACCATCCGAACAACAGCAATAGGAATCCAGCCACTCGGAAGGTCATCTATAAGCAACTGCTTAAAGTATTCGATAAAGGGAATACACCCCACCACGTCTGACACTAGATACCCATGAACTAGTCACATTGTGCTTCCCTGGGTCACGATTTGTAGAAGAGTGTTTCAGGGCTTAGTAAGATTGCTTAAAGTAATTTGTATCAAAATAGCCCACGACGTCCCACTCGATTCCTCTGATGTACCTCTCCTCATCTATCCTCATGAGGGCTCTAGTCTAACGTGTCCGAATCTTGCAACGGTCTAGGTCCTCAGCCATTCTTGCAACATGGCCCACCTCTATACTCTATCCAATGTCTCGCGCAACGTCACAGCACTCTTCGTTCTTGTATGCTCTCCAGTGCATTCCTCGACAGCTCCCGATCAGAACTAGGTGTAGCCTTCATTACTGATCTCACCACTTCCTGGTCTTTTCACATCAGAGAGACTTTATCTAAGTTTTCTTAAGTTTCGTCGATTACGGAGTAGTGTACTGGTCTGGGGGAAGCAAAGAATATTCCAGGCACCCACACGGAAAGCCCACTGAAGGTTCATCCCTGACCTAGCTCGATGGACTCGTGATTCATTTGTAACACCAGGGCAAACCGCTCAGTTGACTCGGTATTTTTGGCAGTGGCGTGTTGCAAACCAACACCCACCTTAAGTGTTATTTTTGGAGGCCATAAATGTGTAGTCTAAAATTCACCTTCCTATGTTCCCACTAACCACCGAGACTAACGAGGGGAGACTAGGATTTGGGTATACATTTAACCCAACAGTCCCAAAGGACGTGGAGAGTATATGCACCCACTACATTTGCACTTTGGGAAAACAGGTACGGATAGTGAGGCGTTGACCCAGGCAGTAGCTGCTTGACTCACGGTGTGCCTAATTCAAAGGTTCAAATCACGCAGTCCAGCCGATTTGCTTCTCCGAGCCAAGAGTGGCATACGTCCTGGCCTTAACAGAAAACCAAAGAGGCGTATTGCTAGTTCCAAAGAGGTAACTCAATGCGACCACGGCGTTGAGATATTACTTTGCCTCTAAGACTCATGTACCTAAGCCCTACAGGAATGCCACACACGTCAAACGAGTGGGTTAAGGACCCATAATGGGGTTAGATGGCCATCGACTCAGAAAGAGTTTATCTGGTCTTTAAAATATCTTCTTTCTTATCTAAGTGTCCAACGCTCCCTCCTCACTAGAGAGTAACTAATGGGGGAGCAGGTTTAGTCGTATGCAACACGACTGTGCGGCAGGTACTACTGAGTTACATGGTACCAGTAGAAGAACAGATGCCTCACCTGACTACATAACCTCGACGCTATCTAATTATCCTTCGCCCAACATTCGTGGACCCTCTATCTTTTAAGCTCGAAAGCTTACTCTCAACAAAGTAAAAATCGGTGACGTCTGCCAGAAAAATATATGAACACCATAGAAAAATAATACCAACTCATTGTGCCTTCACTCTGAAGAAGAAAAAATCACACAGCATTAACTAGACATAAGTACACAAAAACCCCATGGGATTACAGCAACAGAAAAATCTATTGGCTGTCTCTTTACAGCAGGGGCCCTCAACCTGTTCTCTTGTGTATTCCATACTTATGTACTGATATTCTTTAGCACCTTGGGGATTGTTTGAACACTGAAACAAATCAATGAACATTCACTAATTACTACAGACTTTCGGTGAAGTTTTGTGACCCCTGGGGGTCCAAATAGGTCAGGTTGAGAACTACTGCTCTACAGATGAAAACAAAAATATGTAATGTTAATTAGAAGTAGACAACATTCCTCTATGGGATTGAAAAAATAGTTCTTCTGGCTGCTCCTTACAGTCTATAGATTAAAAACACCTGGAACTAGCTATGACACATTTCTAGACTGCGGTTACCACCGAAGAAGCGCATGCGGATACGTACGTGAGTAGATGTGACGTGTCCTTGATGACCGTTTCCAGGTTCATGGACACAAAAGTGTAAAAGTCGATCAAGACGCTGGGAAAAGTTTGCGTCCGATCGAGGTTGATCATGTTTTTCTCCGCCCACGTCTCCAAGTAGGTCACTGTCAGGCGAGTGTTGATTGTCTTGAAATACTGAGGGAGAAAGAAGGGACATATCGTCAGCTGGGTAAGAAAAGCAATGAAGAATGCGTGCCTAATACAGGCCTTGACAAAGATCATTTTGCAATACTTATAGAATTCTATATGAGCGAACACAAACACACACACTAGGTACACTAGATCACAATCCCGTAAGGGTGAGCTATAAACTCACAGAACCTCGGCTTCTCTTAATCTTTGGTGGATATTGATAATTTGTTTATGTACGCCTCACAGTTGACTATCATTACCCCAACACCGTACATAAGCAATTTGTTAATGTTCACCAAAGATTAAAGAGACCCGAGGCTCTGGGAGTTTATAGTTTAGCCTGTCGGAATTGTATTCTAGTGTACCTTTGTCAAACCAGCAGGGACCTGGACACCAGATCTTCCGAACACAAAAGATACATTAGATATGCCCAAGAAAGTTCGGTTGTGTTCCAACATGTCAGCAACAAAAAATCATTGTTTTGACTGGGATAAGGCTAAAATAGTGTTTAAGTCTAACTGCGGTTTCAAGAGGAAAATTATTTAATCCACCTTGATTGAAGAATGTCCGAACGTTAACATCTCCAAAAGACAATGGTCTCCGGACATAATCTCACGTCAAGCTGTGAGTCGTTTGATTAAGAATCTTCAACCTCCTTCCCACCGCTTCTCCCGCCCTTCCGACCCCAATCCTCCTCCCTCTGACCTCGCACCCCCTACCCCTTCTGACCTCGCACCCCTCTTCTTTCTGACTCTGCCCTGAGTGACGGAAAGTTGCCCGTCATCTACCCATGTTCCTGCCCGTCTTTCGTCTTAACAGTATGCATCAAACAACTCTTGCATCTTGTACTTTCCTGAAATATAGAAGTACAACTTTCTTCTTAGTTTCCTCTTTAATTCCGACTGTGGGTTCTTCATACACACACACACACACACACACACACACACACACACACACACACACACACACACACACACACACACACACAAATATATATATATATATATATATATATATATATATTTATGTGTGTGTGTGTGTGTGTGTGTGTGTGTGTGTGTGTGTGTGTGTGTGTGTGTGTGTGTGTGTGTGTGTGTGTGTGTGTGTTCATTTCTCTGTTTACCTTTTTCCATATACTCGTCAACAAAAAACAAAGCAATATAGCTCACATACAAATACTGTTTTGCCTAACCCAAGGCAAAGTTATTTGTTTAAGTGGTGGATCCGGCCATGGACCAAAATTTTGTGCGAAAACTATTCGTATCTGATTCACTTTGTGCTTAAACAATTCACTCAACCTAAATGTAGAAACGTGATGCTTTCAGTACATCATCATCCAGACGTAGCTCCTGATAGAGTCTGATAAATGAGAAGGGCATCACACACGACACGACTGCGCAGTGGTAGCGTTCGCGGCCGCCACTACGTCGGTCCGATTTCGAATCCCGTCCAGGGCTGAAATTCCTTCAGTATCGCCTCACTGCCAGTCGTTACTCCAACTCTCGTGGGCGGGGAGTTGGGTGGTATGTATGCGTGTAAGGTCACAGCATTACCCATGTATCGGTGATATATAAGCTCTGAGCTCTCTTCCGAAAGGATAACAGTTGTCGATCACGAGTCCAACGCGCGGTCCAAGACCATGGTGGTGATTCACATACAAGCAAACGCGGGGCGTTGAGGCTCCTATGTAATGCGGAGACTTTGTCTGGCCTGACGCGTCCTAGGTCACGCCTAGTTAGGCAGTGAGCCCGTGGGTAGTCAGCCTATCTCTGGGAGCTACGCCACACTGCACATTCCTGACACACAACACGCAGCGCTACGTGCTCTGGTTTACACGATCTCCTGCTTCGTGCTTAGTAAAAGACGTAACTCAGATATCTGGTGAGAAGGAGACGTGTGAAGGAACTTCTCATGAGGAATATTAGCTAATGTAATTTAGGAAATTACTCACTCACTCACACTTACACACTTACACACACACACACACACACGTACACACACACACGCACGCACACGCACACGCATGCACACTGTGGTTCTCGCCTGCCACTACGGCGGTCCGAGTTCGACTCCCGCCCAGGGCTAGAGTAATTTCAGTATAGCTTCGCCTCGGGGTGTTACTCCATCTCTCGTGGGCGGGGAGTTGGGTGTGTGTGTGCATGTAAGGTCAAAGTATTACCCATAGATCGGTCATACGAGCTCTGAGCTCTCATCCGGGAGGTTAATAACTGTCGATCACGAGTCCAACACGTGGTCCAAGACCATGGTGAATCACACGGTGATCGGTAGTAGTAACAGGAGGCTGCTCTTCATGAACACAAAATCATCTTTCCGCAATGCCATCAAACCTCGTGTACTATCATGGAGTGACCATCGGGATCTGCAGTACTAGATCTGGTATAGGAAACCTTGGTTTAAGTGCAAATATGCGAGGTCGAACGGTTTGCAAATGAAATTGAAATCGAAATTGAGCATCGAAGTCAGTCGCGGAAGAACTCGTTCGAAATTTCGAGAGTTTGAATTGGTGGAAAGTGAAAGGGTGATACAGTCCTCTTGCACCAGAAAATAAAACGATTAAGAAGTGGCAGAAACCAACAAGCCAACAGGAAATCAAGAACCGATCTAAATACATCAGGCGGGTTTGCGTTGAAGTTAAACCGACAAAAGTTTAATTCTAATTATAAGATAAAAAAAACAGAATGCCTATAAATATATATATATTGTAGTTGCAGCTAAAGACAAAAATCAAACTATAATCAATCACTTAAATGAGGAGAACGAGAAAATGATAGTGGATAAAGATATGCAGAATGAGGGGATAACAGATATAATGAAAATAGCATAAAGAATTTTGTATGAAAATACAAGGAACGGAACAGTAAAACGACAACAGAATGGAAAGAGTAAACGAAAGAGAGGGAAGTGTAGGAATAAGAGAGAGACGAAGACGAAGAATAGAGAGAGGAGGACGAGAGAAAGAAAACGGTAAACGGAGGAACAGGAGGAAAATAAAAGAAAGGAAAGAAAGGAAAGGAAACAGAGGAAAAGAAGAAGGAAAGAAATGAAACACAGAAGGAAGAAGAAAAGAGTGAAATGAGGAGGCAGTAGAAAAGGAGAATGAAAAACAGGAAGAATAAGAGGAGGAAGACAAAAAAAAAAAAAAAATGAAGAAAGAAAACTGGTAGAAGAAGGAAAACAGAAGGATTTTAGATTACAAAGGCGGAGCATGTCTACAGGAGACCTTTCGGTCCATAACTAGGTCGGATGCAAGAAAAGTGACAATGATAAATAAATAAATAAAACAAATTATAACATAAATAATAATGAATAAAATGGATAAATATATAAGTAGGTAAAATTAGATAATAAACAAACAGGTAAATAGTAAATAATAATGTACTTCGTGTATTTCGTAATGTATTTCACCAGTGCTCATAGTTTTGAGAGGAGAGAGGAGAGAATAGTATGAAAAATAAATGAGGATGACAAGGAGAACGAGGATGGGGAGGAGGAAGAAAAGAAGAAAAATAAAGTGGAAAAGCAGGAGAGGAGGAGGAGGAGGAGGAGGAGGAGGAGGAGGACGAAGAGAGGTAGGGAATGGAAAAATAGTAAGGAAAATAAACGAGGATGACAAGGAGGACGAGGATGGGGAGGAGAACAAGGAGGAAGAGCAGGAAAAGGAGAAAAACAAACTAAAGGTGGAGGAGGAGGAGGAGGAGGAGGAGGAGGAGAGTGAAGAGATGAGGTGGGGTACGAAGAAATAGTAAGCAAAATAAATGAGACTGAGGATGAGAACATGGATGAAAATAAAGAAAATAAAGATTATAATAATTAATAAATGAAGGTGGAGAAGCAGCAGAGGAGGAGGAGGAGGAGGAGGAGGAGGAGGAGGAAGAGGAGGATATGTGAAGAAGAGGAGGAGCTGGAGTTGGGGTCGTCCAAGGACTACAACAACGGCGAAAACGACAACATTAAGACCTGTGATGTTCCTCTTCGCTCACTGAGGTCCTGTGACGTCACTACGGCCTCCCTGAGGGAAGCGGAGCGAAGAGAAGAGGTGCGAGGAGAGAGGAGAGAGGAGAGAGGAGGGAGCAGGGAGGGGAGGAAAGGGAAGGGGAGGGAAGGGGAAGAGAAGAGAGCGGAGGGAAGGGCAGGGGAGGGAGGGGAAAGGGAAGAAAGGGGAAGGAGGGGAGGAGGGGGAGGGAGGGGGAGGAGAAGGAGAGGAGGGAGAGGGAGGGTGAGGACAGGGAGAGGAGGGCAGAGGGGGGATGGGAAGGGAGGTATGTGAGAGGAGAAGAGGACAGTGGAGGGCAGGAGGTCAAGGGAGGGAGGGGGAGAAGGGAATGGAGGGAGGGGGAGGGGAGGAGAGGAGAGGAGAGGAGAGGGAACTTGATTCTTTCTCTACCGAGATATAAGAAAAAATGGCAACCATTGGCATTTTCATTCACTTACAGAAACACCTCCATTGGGTAAAACGGCTACGGAAATTATGGATAGTTGGTTGTAGGACGATGATCAACCCATCCATCAACCACTCATCCATCGGTCGTACAATAGACAAAGTCAAAGAAAGCGACCAGTAACGAGAGAGGTAGTTAGTTTCTTTGGTCCAGAGGACTCGACAGAAATGAGGCGATCGTTGTCAGAAGCTTCCAGGTGGAAGGCGAGATCGGGAGTCTCGACCTCAAGACGGGCAGACACTGTCTTCAGGTTGATGGGAGAGAATCAAGTCAGAAGCAGTCCCTATAGCCCAAAAAGCTTATCAGGAGGAGGAGAGGAGGAGGAGGAGGAAAAGGAGGAGGAAGAAGAGAAACAGGAGGAAGAGGAGGAGGAGGAAAAGGAAGCTGAGAAAGAGGAAAAGGAGGCTGAAAAAGAGGAGGAAGAGGAGGCTGGCAAAGAAGAGGAGGTGAAGGAGGAGGTGGAGGAGGAGGAGGTGGAAGAGGAGGAGGAGCAGGAGGAGGAGGACGAAGAGGAAAAGGAAGAAGAGGCTGAGAAATGGAGGAAGAAGATGCTGACTATGAGGAGGAGGCTGATAAAGAGGAGGTGGTAGAGGAGGAGGAGGAGAAGGAGGAAGAGGTGCAAAAAGGGGAGAAACAGGACGAAAAGGAGCAGTAGCAAGAAAAGGAGGAGAGGGAGGAGGAGGAGGAGGAGGAGGAGGAGGAGGAGGAGGAGGAGGAGGAGGAGGAGGAGGACGAGGCGAAGGAGGAGAAGTAGGAGAAGCAGGACGAAGAGGAGAAGGAATAGGAGCAGGATGAGGAGGAGGAGGAGGACGAAGAGGACGAGAAAAAGGTGGAGGAGGAGGATGAAGAGGAGGATGAAGAGGAGGATGAAGAGGAGGATGAGGAGGAGGAGGAGGAGGAAGAGGAGGAGGAGGAAGAGGAGGAGGAGGAGGAAGAGGAGGAGGAGGAGGAGGAGGAGGAGGAGGAGGAAGAGCAGGAGCAGGAGGAAGTTATGGAGAAGAAGTGAAGAAAAGTCCTGAAGACGGACATCAAAGTAACAACATCGACGAATACGACAACGGCCATTTTGATGACGTCACGTCGACTCTCTCTCCTTTACAGGCGACGAAAGCGACGTTTGGAGAAACACAAATTGAAAAAGAAAAAAAAAAAACAGAAGAGAGTGGCTGTGGCGAAGGAGGGTGATAATGACGACAAAAAGCAAAGACAGCAATCTGAAGAGGAAATGGTACTAAATAGAACGAGTAACGACAACGAGCAAGAAGCAGGAAATGCGTCGTTATCACAACAGCGGCAGGAACAGAAGAGGAAGGTAGTGGGAGGGAAGAGGGGCCAAGGAAAGGAAAAAGAGAAAAAGAATTAGAAAAAAGAGAAAGTAGTGGATGATTAGAGAAAAGAAGGGGAGAAAAGAGGAGAGGGGACAAAGTATTAAGGAGATAAAAGAGAAAGACAAAGTTATAATGAACGGAGGAGAAAAGAACAACAGCAGAACTGAAGAGGGGGGGAGGGAGAGAGGTAAGGAAGGGAGGAGAGAGAGAGAGAGAGAGAGAGAGAGAGAGAGAGAGAGAGAGAGAGAGAGAGAGAGAGAGAGAGAGAGAGAGAGAGAGAGAGAAAGAGAGAGAGAGTCAGAGAGAGAGTCAGAGAGAAAGAGATGCTAGAGAGAGAGGAAGAGAGCCATAGAAAAAAAAGAGAGAGGCAGAAAGAGGCAAAGAGAGAGAGAGAGAGAGGATGGGGAGAAGAAGTAGGAGGCGATAAAAAGAGAAGGAAAAAGAAAATCAGAAGAAAACGTTGAGAATCGGGCGAACCTGTTAGCACAAGAACGAGTGAAAGCCTTGAATGAAGAAGCAATCGAAGCCGAACGATAATCAAAGAAGAAGAAGAAGGAAGATGAAAGGTAGATCGAGAGCGGGAAGGCAGACAAGAGTTAGAGAAACAGGGGAGAAATAATGATGAGAAGAAAGAGGAGGAGGAGGAGGAGAGAGGAGGAGGATGAAAATTCAGCTGAGGAAGGTTGAAGAAGAGAATGGGGAGGAGGAGTGGGAAGAAGAGGAGGAAGAAAAATAAGAAGTTGTTGGATGAAGCTGAAGAAGAAGGAGAAAATGATGACGAGGAGGAGGGAGTAGGAGAAGGGAAGTGGAGTGGATTCGGGGAGTGGAGTGGGTTCGGGAAGTGTGGAAGAGTGTGGAAGAGTGTGGAAGGGAGTGTAGTGGAGTGGAATTTACAACAGGAGTGGAGAAGAAAGCGAAAGAGTGGACGGGAAGTGGAAGACGTGTAACAATGAAAAGAGGAATAAAGAGGACACACAGGAAGCCAGAGGCCAGAGTACGAAGGTAGGGATCGAAATGGGTCTCTTTGGACTCTCATTCCAGCTGACGTCATACGATTCTTTTCGTCTTTTGGAAGGAAACAGACAAAAATCGGTTTAGCAACACCTAAGCAAGATGTTGTAATGCCTGCCATTTATTTTGTATTCTTTGTTTATTTGTTTGTTATTACTTGTCTGTTTGTTTATTATTATTGGCTTGGTTTTCATTTATTATTAGTTATCTGTCAATTTATTATTATTTATTATCTACGTGTTTTTATTATTTAACTATACATATGCATTTATTTATTCTATTTATCATTGTTTATTATATTATGATAATTTTCATTTGTTTATTTATCATTATTATAATTTTTTCGCATTCAACCTAGTTATGGGCCAAAAGGTCTCCTGTCGGCATGCTCCACCTTTGTAATCCTTTGTAACTTTGTAGTGAGCGCTGAAACTCTTAGTTGTTTTAAGAGATGGTTAGATAACTTTATGGGTGTTGATGAAAAGTGGTAATTGACACTGAACTGCCTAGTGTAGGCCTCATGGTCTCTTGCAGTCTCCTTCATTCTTATGCTCATATGTACCACAGAAACCAAGATATCAGGAGAGAAAAACATGAAGATCTACAACAGTAACCGAAAGTTCGAAGCGTCTGGATGAAAACGGGAGAATGTATAAAAAACAAAAACACCAAAGTTCCTAGAAGCTACTGTAAGTAGATAAAATTCAACAAAAACACCAGAAAGTCTGATTTTGTATTATGATATCAGAAATTTTTTTGAGGTGCTGGTCATGTTTAGCGAGATGGGGCAGAGATGTCGGGAATTCCGAGGGCTGGTCGGGAGGATTGGAGCATTGAAGTCTCCACAAGAGAGGTTCTCCGCCCTCTTTCTCCATTTTATCCCATTACTTATGTATTTCTGCTCTTTAGCCTCCGGGAGATCACTTCGACACTGAATAGAATTGGTAGGCATTCACTACATACTAATAGATTTTAGTTTGTGGCCTAATAACTACAAAGTAATGTCGTAACACATTCGTAAATTTCAACAAGAACCCACTGTGTTGGATAAGAAGAAATTAAATAGACGATATCCATATACTTCGATCACGGACTGTGATCCTCTTCAGTGGAATACTGTATTTCACTGAAGAGGGTCACAGTCCGTAATCGAAATATATGGATATCGTCTATTTAATTTCTTCTTATCCAACACAGTGGGTTCTTGTTGAAATTGTGGCCACATGTATGAATTTCTACGGTTCCAAAGGGGTTCATGGACTCTGAGAACTCTGGAGTATTTAGAGGACAACGATTCCCTGAAACAGGAAAAGGTACTTAAAGGTGAAAGGTAGGGTCTCAGGAAATTTGAAAAAGAAGCAACAAAAAGTTTAACCTGCTGAATGAATGCATATGTAAGCTTATACTAACCCTGTTTTAGCTATTATCACACGGTTTTACAAAGTTGAAGGAAATTCATCGCATATTCAGAAGGATGAGAAAAAAGGCGTTCATAAGGCTTTGTACTCGGGAGGTCTTAGAATGAGGTAGCTAAAAGTACTAAGGCGCCATGAAATCCTAAACACCTAATGTATGTATATATATATATATATATATATATATATATATATATGTATGTTGGGGGAAGTTGGGGTGTTTGTGAAATAAAAAGGGGCCATCTGCAGTGGAAATGAGGTGTTCAGAAAGCCTTGGACTCGAGTGTTCTGAGAATGGGGTAACGAGAAGTACTAAGACGTAATGATATGCTAAACATCTAAAAAACATGTATATTTTGGGGAGGAGATTGAGTTTTTGGTGAATCGGGTTGCCTGAGAATGAAGTAACGATATGCACTAAGATGTCACGAGATCCCCAAACACCTAAGAATATATCTATACTAATGACCCACTTTCGGAGAAGAATAGGCGAAAGTAAACAGATCCGTATATTTCGATCACTATCTGTGATCCTCTTCATCTGCTGAAGAGGATCACAGATAGTGACCGAAATATACGGATCTTTTTACTTCCGCCTATTCTTCTCCGAAAGTGGGTCATTAGTATAATTTTACCAATGTGCTACGACATTACTTTATTGTGACCCAAGAATATATATATATTTCAAGTGTGGAGGGGGGGGTGGAGATTGAGGTGCAGTGGAAATGAGTTGATGGTGTGTAAGGAAAGGAGGTGTGAAGAAGTCATGGGGCCCTTAGACATCGTAAAGGCAGTCTGAGTAAGGGCTGGAAGAGCCGATTTCTCGGAAGGGAGGAGGCTTCAGGTATCAGTAGGAAGATGTAAGGACCGAGTTTTCGAGAAGGACAGAGGTGGTCCGAACAGTCAGGTACCTAAGGATCTGAGGTGTTAGAAGAAAAGCTGTATAGCAAGAAGAGAAGAGGTTGTGGAAGGAGGAGGAAGAGGAGGAGGGGAGGAGGAGGAGGAGGAGGAGGGGGAGGAGGAGGAGGAGGAGGAGGAGAAGGAAGAAGAGGAGGAGGAGGAGGAGGAGGAAGAGGAGGAGGAGGAGGAGAAGGAAGAAGAGGAGGAGGAGATGAAAGAGAAAGAAGATAAATAAGGGTAGGAGAAAGAAGGGAAAGATGAGGCTATAGCAAGAAGAGAAGAAGTTAGTTGCAGAAGGAGGAGGAGGAGGAGGGAGAGGAAGAGAAAGTGGAAGAGGAGGAGGTGAAAGAGAAAAAAACGGAAGTAGGAATAGTAAGAAGAAGGGGAAGATGAGAATGATATGAAGAGTAGGATGAAGGGGAGCAGAGAGAGAGGGAGAGAGAGAGAGAGAGAGAGAGAGAGAGAGAGAGAGAAATGGAGAAGCAGGGGGAGATGAGTCTAACTAGGAGGAAGAGAAAGAGGAAAAAAGAGAACAAGTTGGAGGAGGAATTGGAGGAGGAGGAGGAGGAGGAGGAGGGGAAGGAGGAAACGGTGGAGGAGGAGGAGGGAACGAGGAGGAGGAAGAGAAAGAGGAAGAGGAAAAAGAGAGCAAGTTGGAGGAGGAATTGGATGAGGAGGAGGAAAAGGTAGAGGAGGAGGAGGAGAACGAGGAGGAGGAGGAAGAGAAAAAGGAAGAGGAAAAAGAGAACAAGGTGGAGAAGGAACTGAAGGAGGAAGAGGAAAAGGTGGATGATGATGAGGAGGAGAACGACGATGAGAAGGAGAACGAGGAGGAGGAGGCAGAGGAGGAGGAGGCAGAGGAGGAGGGGCGGAGGAGGAGGAGGAGGAGGAGGAGGAGGAAAGAGGTGGGAGGTACTGCTATCGTCAAAGAGAAGAGCTATGTTGGGTGAGAAGGGGGAGGGTGGTTGATGGAACAGCTGATTTGGGAAAGGTTTTAGGAAACCCATTCAGACGAAAAGGGCCTACGGGGGGCCCGGAATAATGGAGGAGAGGGAGGGGAGAGGGGGAGGGGGAGGGGGAGGGGGAGGGGAGAAGAGAAGAGGGGAGAGGGAGGGGGATGGGCAAGGGGAAAGGGAAGGGAGAAGAGAAGAGGGGAAAGGGAGGAGAAGAGAAAAAGAGAAAGAGAAGGGAAGGAAAGGGATATGGAAGGGGAGGGAGGGGGAGGGAGGGGAGGGGGAGGGGAGAGGGAGGGAGAGGGGCAAGGGGTAGGGAAGGGAGAAGAGAAGAGGGGAGAGGGAGGGGAAGAGAAAAGGAGGAGAAGGGAAGGAAAGGGATATGGAAGGGGGAGGGGGAGGGAAGGGAGAAAAGAAGAGGGGGAAGGGAGGGGAAGATAAAAAGGTAGAAGGGAAGGGAAAGAAGGAAAGTGATATGGAAGGGGAGGACGAGATGGCTGTAGGGGAAGAAGTACAGAGGGCGACGGGACTCTGTTAAAGAGCAGACTTCCTGTTGCTGAATTGAAGCACATTTAGAACCTCTCACTAGAAATGCTGAGGTAGTACACCTAGAAACATTCTAAAGTGAGAGAGAATTTCAAACTGTACTTAAGTTCAGCAGCAGGAAGCTTGCCTCTGTTCTGTGCTGTGTCGCCTGTGTCGCCTGTGTCACCTGTGTCGCCTGTGTCTCCTGTGTCGCCTGTGTCTCCTATGTCGCCTGTGTCTCCTGTGTCGCCTGTGTCTCCTATGTCACCTGTGTCGCCTGTGTCGCCTGTGTCACCTGTGTCGCCTGTGTCACCTGTGTCGCCTGTGTCTCCTATGTCACCTGTGTCTCCTGTGTCACCTGTGTCGCCTGTGTCGCCTGTGTCACCTGTGTCACCTGTGTCGCCTGTGTCACCTGTGTCGCCTGTGTCACCTGTGTCGCCTGTGTCTCCTGTGTCGCCTGTGTCTCCTATGTCGCCTGTGTCTCCTGTGTCGCCTGTGTCTCCTATGTCACCTGTGTCGCCTGTCACCTATGTCACCTGTGTCCCCTATGTCGCCTGCGTCTCAATTTGCGCTTAGGATAAGTGAGGGCGTAGAACGTTCCAAGACAGGAGGAAAAGGTGTAAAAAATATGAAGAGGAGAGAGAAATATCAGAAGGAGGAAGAGGAGGAAGGAGAAGAACAAAATGAAGGAGAAGGAAGTGGACGTAAATATGACGGAGGAGGAGGAGGTAGAAAGGGAGAATAAGTAGGAAGAGAGGGAGGAGGAAGAAGAATGATAGGAGGAGGAAGAGAGAGGAGGAAGAAGGGTAGGAAGAGGAAGAAAAATGGAAGGAAAAGGAGGAAGAGGAGTAGGAGGAGGAGAAGGATGGGGGAAAAGGCATGAGGAAGAAGAGGAAGAGGAGGAGAAGAAAATAGAGAAGGATGGAGGAAGTTGAGAGGGGGGGAGGATGGTGATGATAGTGGTGGTGTTAGTGGTGGTGATGGTGGTGTTAGTGATGATGGTGATGGTAGTGACGTTGGTCGTAGTGGAAGTAGTGGTATTAGTGGTGATGTTGATGGTGACGATTATGGCGGTGGTGGTGATGGTATTAGTGATGATAGTGGTATTGTTGGTAGGTCGTGGTGTTGGTGGTGGTATTGATGGTGTGGCGTTGATAACGACGGTGGTGGCAGTGGTGGTAGTGGTGGTGGTGGTGCTGGTGGTAGTGGTGGTGGTAGTGGTGGTGGTGGTAGTGGTGTTGTTAAGAGGGTCTATAAATAGAAAACGATCCGACCCTCGAAGTAGTGAGGGCGTGAATTGCACAAATAAACCTCGAGGTGGCAGAAGAAGAGGGAAAGGAAGAAGAGGAGAGAAGAGAGAAGGAAAGAAGAGGAGAAGGGAAAGAGAGAAGAAGAGAACGCGGAGAGGAGAACGAGAGGAGGAGAGGAAGAGAGGCTACCCCCAACCGCGCAGACTCTTCGCCCAAAAGAAGAGAGAAGAGAGAAGCGGAGGACAGAGAGAAAGAAAGAGCAGAAGATGGAAAGAGAAAAGGAGAGAACACAGAGACAAGAACAGAAGGAGAGTAGAGGGTAGAGAGCAGAGAGAAGGAAAGAACAGAAGAAGGAAAGAGAAAAGGAGAAAACACAGAGACAAGAACAGAAGGAGAGTAGAGGGTAGAGAGCAGAGAGAAGGAAAGAACAGAAGAAGGAAAGAGAAAAGGAGAAAACACAGAGACAAGAACAGAAGGAGAGTAGAGGGTAGAGAGCAGAGAGAAGGAAAGAAGAGAAGAAGAAAAGAGAAAAGGAGAAAACGTGGAGACGAGACCGGAGGGAAAGTGGAGGACAGAAACAATGAAAGAACAGAAGAAGAAGAAGAAGTAAGGAGAAAATGAGAGAACACAGAGACAAGAATGGGAGGGAAATGGAGAGTAGAGAGGAGGCAAGAAGAGAAGAAGGAAAGAGGAAAGGCGAGAACGAGGAGGAGGAGGAGGAGGAGGAGGAGGAGGAAACTCCTCCTCGTTCTCTTTCCTCGCGAGGTCAATGGCTTCTGAGGGTCGATTTAATCTGCATAAAGAAAGGACAGAGAAGCAGAAGGCTTCTCCACAAAGAGAGCATAGAGAGCATAATGAAAAGGCGGGGGAGGAATGAAGAGAAGAAAAGAGGGTGGGAGACAGGAGGGGGAGGAGGAAGAGGAGGAAAAGGAGGAAAAAGAAGAGAAGGAGAGGAAGAGGAGGAGGAGAAAGAGGAGGAAAAGGAGGAAAAGGAAGAGAAGGACGAAGGGAAGAGAAGGACAAAGGGAGAAGGATGAGGAGGAGGAAGAGGAGGAGGAAGAGGAGGAGGAGAGGGAGGATAAGGAGGAGACGAAAGAGAAAGAGGAGAAGGGGAAGGAAGAGAGAGGAAGAAAAGGAGCAGGAAGAGAAGGAAGAGAAGGAGGAGAAGGAAGAGAAAGATAAGGAAGAGAAAGAGGAGGAGAAGAGGGAGGAGAAAGAGGAGAGGGGGAGAGGAAGGAGAGGGAAGAGAGAGAGAGGAGAATACGGAGGAGACGGAGGAGACGAAGGAGGTGAGAGGGAGAGGAGAAGGCAAAGGAGGAGGAACATAAGGGGGAGAATGAAGAGAAAGAGGAGAAGAGGGACGAGAAGGAGGAGGAGGCTAAAGAGGAGGAGAAGGAGGAGGGGGAGGAGGAAAGGAGGCAGGGGAGGAGGAAAGGAGGAGGGGAGGAGGAAAGGGGGAGTTGGAATTGAGGTAGGAGGTGGAGGGGAAGGAGAAGGAAGAGGAGAAGGAGGAGGAGGAGGAGGAGGAGGAGGAGGAGGAGGAGGAGGAGGAGGAGGAGGAGAGGGAGGAGGAGGAGAAGGAGGAGGAATAGAAGAAGAAGGAGGAGGAGGAGGAGGAGGAGGAGGAATAGGAGGAGAAGGATGGTGATGAGAAGGAGTGGGTATGGAAAGGAAAGGGAAGGGAAAGAGGAAAGTGCACAGAGGATGACAAAGGGAAGAGCTGAGGGTAAAGAAAGTAAAGGGAAACGACAAAGGGTAAATGTCGAGATGGAAAAGGAGAAGAGGATGAAGAAGAAGAAGAAGAACAGACAAGAAAGGAAACTGGAAAGATGAAATGAGAATGAGGAGGTAAAGATTAAGGGAGGAAGGGAACAAGAATGGAGAGAGTTAAAAGTGTGAAATACAGACGGAAGGAAAGCGAGTTTTCATTAGCCCAAGTTTACCAGAAAGATGAGGAAGATGAGGAAGGAGGAGGACAACAAGAGGAGGACAACGAGAGGAGGACAAAGGAGGCGAGCAGAAAGTGAGGAAGAAAATTAAAAATCAGGAGAATTATAAGACGCTTAAGAGTAGGTAAAAATTAGGTCAACAAAACGAGGTGGAAGAGGAAGAGGAGGAGGAGGAAGAGGAGGAAGAGGAGGAGGGGGAAAGAGGGAGGAGGAGGGATAGAGAGAGGAGAAGAGTAAGGAGTAGGCATAGGAAGAGGAGGAGGAGGAAATGGAGAAGGGGGAGTAGATTGAGGGGTAGAAACAGGAGACAGGAAAAGGAAGAAAAAGAGAGAAAAGAGAAGAGAGAGGAGAGAAGAAACGAGAGGAAGGATATATATATACTGTATATATCTATATATATATATATATATATATATATATATATATATATGTATATATATATATAGAAAGAGAGAGAGAGAGGAATGAGGAAGGAATGGATGAAAAGGAAGAAAAAACAAAGAAAGAAGAGTAATAAAAAGAAAAAGAGGAAGAGGAAAAGGAAGAGAAGTAGGTATAAATGAAAATTAAAACGAGGAGGAGGAGGAGGAGGAGGAGGAGGAGGAGGAGGAGGAGGAGAAGAAGGAGGAGGAACAGGAAGGAAAGAGAAAGAGGAAGAAGAGGGAAAGAAAAAGAAATAGGGAGAAATTAAAATGCATACAAAGGGGGAGGAAAATCAGGAGGAGGAGGAAAAGGAAGAAGAAGAGGAAGGAGGAAGAGAAGGAAAAAGAATATAAGGAAGATGACAAGAATGAAAAGAGAAAGAAGAATTAGGAGGTAATGTTGAAGAGGAGAAGGCAGAGGAGAAATAAGAAGAGAAAGAGAGGGGAAGAAGAAACAGAGAGAAAGAAAAGAAAAGGAGAGGAGGAAAAAGAGGAGGAAGAGGAGGAAGTGAGAGAAGAGGAGCTAGGGAAAGAGGAGTAGTAGTAAGAATAGGAGGGGGGACGGTTAAAAGGGAGGAGAATGAGATGGAAGAGGAGGAGGAGGAGGAGGAGGAGGAGGAGGAGGAGGAGGAGAAGGAGGAGGAGGAGGAGGAGGAAAAAGAGGCTGTAGATGAAGTGAAGACGGAAGAGAGAAAGAGAGCACAAAGAGGAAGAGCAGGAGAAAAGCAAGTTAGAATAAAGAAAAGAGAGAGGACAAGTAACATGAGAAAGAAACCGGGTGAGGAAGAAGAGAAAGATGAAGAGGAGGAGGAGAAGGCGGTGAAGGAGGAGGAAAAAGTTGAAAGAAGATGAGGAAGAGACGGAGGAAGAGGAGGTGTAGAAGGAGAAGTAGGAAGACGAGGTGGAGGAGGAGGAGGAGGAGGAGGAGATGGAGGAAGAAGAGTAGAACGACAAGGAGGAGGAAGAGGAGGACAATGAGGAGGAACAAGAGGAAGAGGAGGAAGCTTGGAGATAGTTAAAGAAGACGTAGAGAGAGTGAAAAACAGAAATACAAAGAATTCAATGCAAAATGCAAAAAAAAAAAAAAAAAATGAACAAAGGAAAGACAAAGGGCACAGAATTGTACGAAAAAATATCGAATAAAGAGCAAATACAAAAGAAAAAAAAGAGAGGAAAAGAATTATACCAGAAAATACAACAAGAGACAAAGAAAAGAGAGAATATGAAAAGGAAAATAATGAAAACGACATTGAACATAGAAGACAGACAAAGACCTGAAATATAAGAAAAAAATAATGAGAAAGACAATGAAGGATGAAAGGAAAAGAGTAATGAGGAAAAGAGATCAACGACAGCGCATGTGCAGACACACCTGCACCTACAGATGCACATGGCGGCATGTGTACACATGCACATGGGGACACATGAGAGAGAGAGAGAGAGAGAGAGAGAGAGAGAGAGAGAGAGAGAGAGAGAGAGAGAGAGAGAGAGAGAGAGAGAGAGAGAGAGAGAGAGAGAGAGAGAGAGAGAGAGAGACAACGGAGAGAGAGAGAGAGAGAGAGAGAGAGAGAGAGAGAGAGAGAGAGAGAGAGAGAGAGAGAGAGAGAGAGAGAGAGAGAGAGAGAGAGAGAGAGAGAGAGAGAGAGAGAGAGAGAGAGGAGAGAGAAAAAGAGAGAGAGAGAGAGAGAGAGAGAGAGAGAGAGAGAGAGAGAGAGAGAGAGAGAGAGAGAGAGAGAGAGAGAGAGAGAGAGAGAGAGAGAGAGAGAGAGAGAGAGAGAGAGAGAGAGAGAGAGAGAGAGAGAGAGAGAGAGAGAGAGAGAGAGAGAGAGATAGAGAGAGAGAGAGAGAGAGAGAGAGAGAGAAAGGGAGCCTTCGATGGACGGCGGTGTGATAGCCGCCAGGCAGGCAGGCAGGCAGGCAGGCAGGCAGGCAGGAGACTTTCGGTAATAAATACGATCGTTTTGCTGATGCCGACGTAAACAGAAAAGGCCAGGAGGAGAAGGAGGAGGAGGACGAGGAAGAGGAGGGGAGGAAGAGGGGGAGGAAGAGGAGGAAATGGGGGAAGAGGAGGAAGGGGAGTAAGAGGGGGAGGAAGAGGAGGAAATGGAGGAAGAGGAGGAAGGGGAGGAAAAGGGGGAGGAGGAGGAGGAGGAAGAAGAGGAAGGGGAGGAAGAGGGAGCGGAAAAGGAGGAGGAGGAGGACGAGGAGGGAAGAGGAGGAGGACGAGGAGGAAGGGGAGGAAGAGGGGAGGAAGAGGAGGAGGACGAGGAGGTGGAGGAAAAGGAGGAAGGAAAGGAAGAGGAGAAGGGGAGGAGGAGCAAGAAGAGGAGGATTGGGAGGAGTTGGAGGAGGAGGAGAAGGAAGAGGAGGTGGAGATGGAGGAAGCAAAGGGGATCAAGTTGAGGGACGAGAAGATGAATGACAAGTTTGAAGAGGAGGAAGAGGAAGAAGAGGAAGAAGAGGAGGAAAAGAAAGAAGAGGAAGAGGAGGAGAAAAGGGGAGGAGGAAGAGGATAAACAGTAGCAGGAAGAGGAGGAGGAGGAGGAAGAGGATAAACAGTAGCAGGAAGAGGAGGAGGAGGAGGAAGAGGAAGAAGAGGAGCAGGAGGAGGAAGAGGAAGAAGAGGAGCAGGTGGAGGAAGAGGAAGAAGAGGAAGAATAGGAAGAGGAGGAAAAGGGGGAGGAGGAAAAGGGGGAGGAGGAAAGGGGAGGAGGAAGAGGAGGAAGAGGAGGAGGAGGGGGAGGAGGAGGAGGAGGGGAGGAGGAGGAGGAAGAGGAAGAAGAGGAGCAGGAGGAGGAGGAAGAGAAGGAGGAAGAGGAGCAGGAGGAGGAAGAGGAGGAAGAGGAACAAGAAGAGAAGGAGGAGGAGGAAGAGGAGCAGGAGGAAGAGGAAGAAGAGGAAGATTGGGAGGAAGAGGAGTGGGAGGAGGGGAGGCGGAGCGGGAAGAGAAGGCGAGGGTAGAAGAGATGGAAGAGGAGGGACAAAAGAAAAAATAAGAAAAAAATACAAATAAAGAACAATGAAAGAAAAATTAGTTTAAGAAATAATGAACAATTTACTACCAATTTACGCTTCCATATTTCAGGACAATGATCAAAGACTTGGTCACAAATGTTTTAAAAGAATGTCTGAACAGAAATGTAGCAGCATATTTGTAAATAACACACAAGAAATCCACAGCCGGAGAAAATAAACTTTGAATGAAAGAAGATTCTATATTTCGGCTACCAACTGTAGCCCTCTTCAGGAAAGTACTTCCCTGAAGAGGGCTACAGTTGGTAGCCGAAATATAGAATCTTCTTTCATTCGAAGTTTATTTTCTCCGACTGTGGGTTTTTTGTGTATTATTTTAAAAGAAATTACGTATAAATATCTAAAAGAGCAAAGGATAGAAAAAAGTAATAGAAAATGCAAAAGGAATAATTTCCGCACCTAAATTTATACATATGTATATATATATATATATGCACATATACATAGCATAACGGATGGAGAATCAAAATTCAAAGCGGTCAGTACTTTTTTTCTTTGAGATGACACGTTTTGAAAATAAATAAATAAATAAATAAAATACATAACATAGGTCCAAGGAGACCTCATTAGAAATGCTAAAATACTGATTACATAAAACTTAGGCAGTTGATAATCCATTCGAAGTGCGAGAGAACGAGACTGTGAATAAAGAAATATAAAAATAAAATATAAAGATGAAATAAAAAGATAAAGATAAAAAGAAAACCAAAAATAAAGGGAGAGACATAGATGGAACTAAAAAGGCAATATTCAAATATAAATACAGAAAAAAAAAAACAAGGGACAAGATTTTCGTAGTTTTTTATCCTTAATTGGCAACTCATCGCCAGAATGTTGCAGATCGCGCGAAAAAATAAAATAAAATAAAATAAAAGAAAGAAAGATAATGATAATGACTTTGCACACGAATGTTTTAAGCATATTGGGTGATTAAAAAGAAATAGGAAAAAGCTATTATAGAAATACTTGAATAAATCAGGAAGTAAGAAAATAAAATCTGAGAAAAACTATTAGTACACGATAAAAGCAAGAAAAAATCCACACGTACAAATATCATACATATACATACATATGTGTATATATATATTATATATATATATATTATATATATATATACATACATATGTATATATATATATATATATATATATATACATACATATATATGTATATATGTATATACATACACATACGTAAGTACGTTTGCATGTATACATGTATGAGTAAAACGTATATGTATCAGGGATGTATGTAGAAGAGAAGCAGAGGGAGAAAGGTTGTAGGGAATCTGTGTATGGGGAGGGAAGGGAATAAAATGGTTATGGGAAGGGTCCTATAGATGAGGGAGAGGCTCCCCTCTTGTTGACATTACGATTCGGAGGGTAGATAAAACGCCAACATTAACTTCCGTTAAATAAACAAGTGGTGGATCTTTCACAATGGCCGTGAATATAAACACCTGCCAAAAAGTATTGGTCCTCCTCGAAAAATAAATGTTGATATTTTGGACTTGGATCAATCTCTCTCCTTCATTAAATTGAAATTGTTTGATAGGCGTTGTCTTCTTTAGTGGTAGAGTTTGATTATTTTTTTTCTGTTTCCACGTCTTTGAGGGATTAGCTATGGTTAGTGATCTTGTTATATACAGTATCTGACAAATACCACCTTTTCTTTGTTACTCGTTGATGTGAGTATATGGATTGTGAATATAGCATCGGAAAGAGGTAAAACACGTGTATTTCCCACTGTAGTGAGCTTCTTTAATGTTATATGTTACTTGATTTGTTTATATACAACGGTTAATATATCACTGAGACCTTCATGTACTTCACAAGAAAATATTAACATATTACATCTTACGTTAAAACCTGTACTGGTGTCATTACAATGATAAATGACGATTATAGGCTCAGAGAAGTGAACTCAGGTTAGGTCAGGTAAGGTCAGGTCAACTCGATTCAAATGAAGTAAAGCAAGGTTAGAACAAATCAGGTAACAAAGACAGGATCAGGACAACTTAGGTCAAATGCGACAATGTCAGTTCAGGTTAATATCAGGTCAACGTCAGGTCAGGTCAGGTCAGGCAAAATTAAGCAAAATTACTCACTAAATCTGCAATGTTGGCGATCTGGAGGGCATCGTTGATGGCCAGCGACCGCGAATAGTTTCGGTTCTCCATCTGGAAACAAAGAAAAAGGAAATTAAATTAGACACCAATAATAGTTACTTCCGAACCCTTCAACAGTGTCTGGTACTTAAACACTTTATTTTCTTTCATGTCTTCAAACTGAAAATCAAGCTCGTGTGCTTTTGTCTGTTGAACAAAACCATTTGGAACCAAAAAAAAAAAGTTATTAAAAAACATCATCGTGTGTAATGGGCAAAACGCTAAACCTCACAAACGATAGCAGAACTTATCTCAACACTCAAGGTCATAAGACAGTCAAGGGGAATGGTTCTAAGGGAGGAATATGCAAAGGGTAGAATTTGTTCCCCGCCCAGAACCCCCCTAGACTGTAGGGGTTCTGAATCAAGGGGTCATACCCCCTTCCCCCTTCCCCCCCCCTTGGGGTCCACAGATATCCATAAGTGGACCATCGCACTAAAAACTAGTGGTAGTTAGTGAATACAACACGATTAAAATCAGCGTTACAAGGACCTACGGGAGGCTAAAGAACAGCAAATCATAAGAATGGGGCATACGCGAGGAAACAGTTTAAGAAACGTTGATCTAGAGCAAGGGTTCTCAGCCTTACTTGGCCCATTCACCCCTTTCACCATTTGTCAGAATTTAATTCCCCCCTTCTTTCCAAGATTGTCTTTTTCAAAAGGTGCATTCTAAATAATATGCAAATATTACTAAAAACCCTTTTATTGTTTCCAAATTAGTATAAATCCAGCCCAGGTGACAGGCCAGATAGGCCAAAACCTATAATTGCTTTCCTCACCCCGTAAGCTGACTGTGGTCACATTTCACCCCCAGAAATCCCAAAATTCCCCCCTGGGGGTGAATTTCACCCCTAATGAGAACCCCTGATCCAGGGGATAACCTTGTGGACCCGCTTGTCAAGTGATGCAACGTACAATGGCAACTTACACATACACACATAAACACATATACGCGCACACACACACACACACACACACGCACACACACACACACACACACACACACACACACACACACACACACACACACACACACACATAAACACATATACGCGCACACACACACACACACACACACGCACACACACACACACACACACACACACACACACACACACACACACACACACACACACACACACACACACACACACACACACAGACACGAGATTATACTTCTTTTTACCATGTTGTTGGGATATCATTGTATAACCGAAGATGATTGAAGATAGGTTCTTACATGTCTTAAGTGGTTTGATATTTCAATTAACTAATTAAGCAAAAAGCAAGGACATGACAACACCAACGTACATTACGTGGCTTGGCAAGCAAAGTTTCCGACTATTTTTTTTTTTTTTTTAGTTCGTTGAGAAGATGGAGGACTCCTTTCCAGTTTTTGTGGCGCGACTGTTTGCTTCTTTTTCTGCGCCGACCCTTGCACAAGGTCTAACTCGAGTCAATCCAATACAGTATCCTTCGTAACACAACGATGTTTTGGCCTCTTGCCTCTCCAAGGTTATTCCATTCAGCTCCAACGGACCTCTGAACTTTGTGTAGTATTCGGCTCATTTTCAGACCACTGTGATTTTTTTTCTTAGTCAGTTCCGTAAAGTACTTTGTAGATTAGTGACTTCGTTTCTTTTCCTTTTAAAACTCCACACTGTTTGCTTTACCCCAAGGATAGGGCCTCGTGAGGTTATAATTTTATTCAGTTGGAGATAGAATCTTGTAATGAAGGTGTCACCTCTCCTTTAGGAAAGGACTTCCAGGAGAATAACGTGATGCTGGAACTGCTGTCCTATGCTACAGCCCTGCTGGAAAAGGAAGCGAATCTGTGTCGTTTTTCCTTCCTTCTTGGATCGGCCCCACTGTAAAGAAAAACTATTTCTCTTTCACCCCCCTCTACGTTCGGAACGGTCCTTCTCAAATTCTTTTCCGTTTTTATCTCCCTGGAACGGCCCTGCTGGAAAGACTCGCGTTACGATGTGCTTGATCCTGTCCACACCCCTGTGAGTTCGCACGTGGAACAGTTGCTTTAGTCGGAGATGATAAAGAGGTACGTTGTATCCCTACACTAGTATTAGATCACTTGATGCTATACACCTGCATTCCCACAATTAATGCATTGATCATCCTATCTAGTCGGTCTAGTTCCTGTTTATTTATCTTTTTTAGATTAAATATATCTCGTTTAAAGTTATAAATAAAGCTGACATTCGGGGTACATGTGCCCATATAAAAAACACATACACCCATACACGTTCACACCCACATATACACGCACACACAACTCGTGGCGCAGTTGATAGAGTTCCCGACTGCCACTACGGAGGTCCGGGTTCGAATCCTGCCCAGGGCTGAAATAATGTCAGTATCACTGTGCTGCGGGCTGTTACTCCAACTCTCATGGGCGGGGAGTTGGGTGTGTGTGTGCGTGTAAGGTCACAGCATTACCCATAGATCGGTCATATATAAGCTCTGAGCTCTCTTCCAGGAGGGAAATAGCTGTCGATCACGAGTCCAACACGTGATCCAAAGACCATGGTGAATCACACACACACACACACACACACACACACACACACACACACACACACACACACACACACACACATACACACAAACACACACACACACACACACACAGATGAGGAATAACTCACTGAGAACCTATCTTCTGAATAAAATATACGGTAGCTGTTTGGTTCCCACACGTATCTAAAGATAAAAATAAGATGGACTACATAATTATATTAGTGATTTAGGAGATATCCTTACTGACTTGAAGCACGCAACTATATGAATGGAAGTTATTATCCATTCACTGGAAAATACTGAGCACTAATTGCCATCTTAGATTCCATATTTGTGGCGTCATGTTGTCCGCCAAAGCGGAGAAGTACTTGTGAACGTTGACGGGATACAATTATCTAAGTATTCCTGACTGAGCAAAACTACGTTCTAGGGGTGAGGTGCTTGTGCAAGAAATTGACGCACAGACACTTCTCGGAACACACTTAACTCTTTAAGACCTACAGTCTTCCCGACCACGCCAACCGATGTTCCGCTTTCGGCTCTCTCAGAAAACGGAGCGAAGCACCTACGCCTCGCCTCTGACGTCAAGGGCTATACAGGTCGCTAGGGTCATACGGTGACTGAGGGCAGTGTCATAAAAAAAGGGTCCGCGTGTAAGGTCCGAAGCTCTGACTTGCCGCAGACGCAAGCTGCTCGAGGTGACGACACGGTTCTGTAAGGGCGTCGGGGACAAACGCAATTCATACAAGTGTTTGCGTTGTTACAAAAGCCGACCTATTGTCTCGCCACCTGTGACTGATGTTCACGTTCGTTTGACGCTTGGATTCAGTCCTTTTAAGGATTACGGAATCTCTCTTTAGATTGTTGAACTGTTAAACACGAGTTATGATGGGTAGAATGCCTGGATGAAGACCCAGAGGGAGACCTCGAATGAGATGGATGGACGGTGTGGATGCGGAGATGGACAGAAGAGGAATAAATAAAGCAACCTGGATGGAAGCAGCACAGGACCGAAGGGCATGGAGAGGATTACTGTTGGCGGACCAGAATCTACCTGAGGTTCAAGATCTAGCGGAGTGAGTGAGCGTGAGTGTGAGTTAACATGAAATAATACCATTTAGATGCCAAGTAACCTTGGAATCGATTAGGTCACAAAAGGAAATGGACTTGGGTGAAATCACAAAGATGAATTCCTGCAGCGTTCTCTTATGCTCCGAGACAATTCAAAGAGACTTGGACAATGTTGAAGCGTACTCTCTTCTCACTAAAGGTGGCGGCACACTAGGCTAGCATGCTATTTGCTTTTGCTACTTCGTTTGAGTAAAAACGACTTCGGTTACACTATTCTAGACATCCGTAAGAACATCTCAACAATGTATCGAACATTCGTATTCTAAATTTAACTTCTTTTAGTTGGTCATTCAGCTTCTCACTACATGACGCAAGAGTAATTTGACATTTGGAAATTGAAAAAAAAAGATCGTAACTGAAGTTGTTTCTGTCCAAACGAAATAGCAAAAGCAAGTAGCATATTGGCGAGAAATACCTAGTGTGCCACCACGAGTGCCAGGGAAAGGTCCACAATATATTATTTGTAAAGGGCATGGCTTCCTTCGTGGGGAAACTCAAAATTTCTTGAAGAATATTATACCACTGGTACTACTACTACTACTACTATTACTACCACTGCCACTACTATTACTGACGCCACTACAATTATTACTACTACTATTATTAATATTTCTATTAATTCCACTGCTACTGCTACTGCAGCCACTATTACTATTATATTACTACTACTGCTTATAATGCTGCCATTGATTATAGTACTACTAGTGCTACTTCTACTGCTGTTGATGCTAGTAATGCCACTACTGATACTATTACTACTATTACTAATCATGATATTACTACTATTGTTACAGTTATCAATACTATTACTGTTACGCACACACAAACACATACACACACACACACACGAATGAAGAATAATTCACTTAGAGCCTATTTCAATTCAAAAGCGGGTCACTTCGAGCATAGCTCTCTTCCCGTAAAATACGCACACGCAGACACACACACACACACACACGCACACACACACACACACACGCACACACACACACACACACACACACACGCACACACACACACACACACGCACACACACACACACACACACACACACACGTATACAAACACATATACACACATACACATATACATGCACACACAAACACATACAGATACACACACACACACACACACACACACACACACACACACACACACACACACACACACACACACGCACGCACACACACAAAAGCATACTTGCATGAGCGTTTTCCAGAGCGTGTGGAGGGTTTTGTCTGGTCTTCGCTGGACTCCTCTTTGCGTTGAAAAAGGCTTTTGTGTCCGTCAGCCTACGTAGTCCCTTTCCAGCGCAAGAATAGCTCATTCACGCAATGATACCAAGTAAATCCTTGTCAGAGTCAAACCATTATGACCAGATATTGTGTGTGTGTGTGTGTGTGTGTGTGTGTGTGTGTGTGTGTGTGTGTGTGTGTGTGTGTGTGTGTGTGTGTGTGTGTGTGTGTGTGTGTGTGCGTGCGTGTGTGTGTGTGTGTGCACGTGTGTGTGTGCACGTGTGTGTGCACGTGTGTGTGTGTATGGGTGGGTAGCTGCTGCTTTGTTGTCTCTAAATTGGGAATTGCAAAACAATGCAACGGTGTAGACAAAAGGAAGAACGTAAAAAGAGGAAGAAAAAATGTCATATGTGAGTCCTCTATAACGCAAGCACGCACACCTTACACGCATACACACACCCCAACTTCCCACCCTATAGAGAGAGAGAGAGAGAGTGTGTGTGTGTGTGTGTGTGTGTGTGTGTGTGTGTGTGTGTGTGTGTGTGTGTGTGTGTGTGTGTGTGTGTGTGTGTGTGTGTGTGTGTGTGTGTGTGTGTGTGTGTGTGTGTGTGTGTGTGTGTGTGTGTGTGTGTGTGTGTGTGTGTGTGTGTGTGTGTGTGCATGTATATGTGACCACACGCTCTTATGTCCGTCCCCAGTACGTTCAAACCCAACGGCAGAATCCTGCGGTCAATGTTCTTTCTTATTTGATGGGACAGAGTCCGCAGCCAGCGTCCCCCAGGGCTTCACATGGTTGTTGAGATAACGTCCCTCAAGGGTATCAAAGGAAGCAAAACCCACGACAAGAGGTGAAGAGTAGGTAGGGTTTTGCGGCCCAGACACTGTCTGAACTGATCGAGATGTATCGTTGCCTTTGGGGTGGGGAAAAGAACCCAAGTCTGGAAGTCTTTATCATTTTAAGATGCTGTGCCGTAGTGCGTTGCTTCTGACCCGGGGCAGTGGGCCTGATGCAGGTATGACCCGTCATCCACGAGGAGCTAAGGTGAGAGGGGGGGGGAAAGGGCGGTGGATGGGAGTGGAATGGTTGCCTTTTGACTTGGCTACCTCCCTTATAAGGGGGAAAAAGCTTTTGATATATAGACAGATACAGAGTTTATGAATATATTGTTTCAGTTCCGAGAACAAGGCAATGATGACGACACAATAACTGTAGCAACATTTTGCTGGTAAGATTGTCAGTTCGAGGTTATGGGTGATTGCTTAAGATGGCGGTACACTAAGCAGTTCTCACTAGCATGCTACTTGTTTTTGCTACTTCGTTTGAGAAGAAACGACATCTGTTACTATTTTTTACTTTTCAAATTT
>NC_134810.1:40067789-40105289 GCF_046742065.1 Oratosquilla oratoria | reverse complement strand
GATCTTTTCGTTTGGGACAAGAGATCAACACCAGATCATTGAAAGATTTAGAAAAAAAGAAATATGTTTAAGGAATATCAAAGAACAAACTTTCCCGGAGAACTGAGTCGAATTGTACAGGAGATTAGATGTTGAAATTATCCAAAAATGCATTGACAAATCAAAGTTATATTTTACCGGTAAGGAAACACGCACACGCGCGCACACACACACACACACACACACACACACACACACACACTCACAGTAGATGTGCATCCCAGCTTTAACAAGAAGACAAAGCCACCCACGCCTGGGTATACACCCACGCCTATATCCCTGCTGAAGCCTTTTCACCCCTATACAACCTAGTACTAGGGTTAGGTTCGAATCCTGCCACCGGTGAAGTTGAACCAAGGGCGTGTCACATTAAATTCTACTCTACCAAGTCCTCTGTAAGGGACACCGTCATAGCCACCTGATAAAGGGAGCTTGTGACGTTAAACCAAACAACCCAGTACTCAAAAAAAAAAAAAAAAAAAAAAAAAAAAAAAAAAAAAAAAAAAAAAAAAAAAAAAAAAAAAAAAAAACGAGTTCTCGTACCTCTCAGCAACACAAGAAGAGATTTCCGACATCGTTAAATCCTACAGAGGATTAACTTGCAGTCAGGACCTTTCTTGATATAACGAGAAAAGGTCTTATCCGATCGTCAGGAAACGAGTGTTCCGTCACCGTATTCCTCTGGGAGGCGACGGAGTGAGTGAGGAGTGACAGCAACTGGGAGTGACGAAATCAGGTACTCCAAACGAAGAGTCCTCCTTAGATGGGACTCCTTTCAAGTAAGAGTCCATTACTCGAATGATATATGTAAAAACTTATCGACACTTCCTTGATTGTGGATCAACTCTGTAGTTATGAGGGTACTCACTATTCAAAATAATAAACCTGTCCTTATTAAACCATTAATCAGATTGTACGGTTTTATACTTGATTTGGCTTACGAAGGCAAAGATAAATTAATTTCTGGAGTTGCATTTTCTCTAGCATGAAGTAAGCTATCTAGGATTTGACCCTTTACCATGCAGAAATAATGTAACACATCTATATCGTATATGACTGATCACCTTACACGCACACACACACACCCAACTCCCCGCCCACGAGAGTTGGAGTAACGACTCGCAGCTCGGCGATACTGAAATTATTTTAGTCCTGGGCGGAATTCGAACTCGGACCGCCGTAGTGGTGGCCGGGAACTCTACCACCCCGCCATCGAGAGAGAGAGAGAGAGAGAGAGAGAGAGAGAGAGAGAGAGAGAGAGAGAGAGAGAGAGAGAGAGAGAGTGAGAGAGAGTGTGTGTGTGTGTGTGTGTGTGTGTGTGTGTGTGTGTGTGTGTGTGTGTGTGTGTGTGTGTGTGTGTGTGTGTGTGTGTGTGTGTGTGTGTGTGTGTGTGTGTGTGTGTGTGTGTGTGTGTGTGTGTGTGTGTGAGTGTGTGTGTGTGTGTGTGTGTGTGTGTGTGTGTGTGTGTGTGTGTGTGTGTGTGTGTGTGTGTGTGTGTGTGTGTGTGTGTGTGTGTGTGTGTGTGTGTGTGTGTGTGTGTGTGTGTGTGTGTATGTGTGCGTGTATGTGTGTGTGTGTGTGTGTGCGCGCGCGTGCGTGTGTGGGGTAGTGTTGAATTCGTGGGCTTTGGAATGGGTCAGAGTGACGCAATGGACTTCCTAAAAACACAAGAATCACAGATATCGCCTCAAAACTTTTCCCTACAGAAACGTCCATAAGAAACGATCCAGCGGCCGCGTCTCTCAGACTCTTTCTTCGTGTTTCCCCGAATCTAACGTGGCGGAGGATTAGATCCTAGACGAGTATGTTAGGTATTCCAGTTGCTAGGCCTAGAGAGATTAAAGGTCACAGCCTGAGGTGATGAAGTCTCGAGGGGATGAAAAATCCTCCTCTCCGACCTTCCCCTCTCCCAGAAACTCGCTTTCCCCTCTCGCCTGTCCCCTCAAATTATATCTTTGACCCTCCTACTCCGCCTCCTCCTCCTCCCCCTCTTTCCTTCAAAAGCCATTGTTGTCCATTCTTGTCCTCTTACCAAGAGCTTCATCCTTGCTGGTATGACATAAAAAAAAAAAAAAAAAAAAAAAAAAAAACCCGTTCATCCTCGCTGGTGTGGCATTGAAAGAAAAAAAAAACTACACTCACCCACACCCACACCCACCCACACCCCTAGACGCACCCATGTGCCCCCCTTCTCTCCCCCTCCTCCCCTCCTGCGTCCCCCCCCTTCCTCCTCCCCCGTCTCCTATAGCGCTGCAGTGCGTAAGACTTTCCGGATTTCTAGTTTCGGATTCTGTGAAGAACTGACGGTAAACTTGGAGCTTTTGTAGATGTTATGGTATTGGCGAGAGGGTGCGGCGGAGTGGAGGGGAAGGAGACAAAGGCAGGGATGGAGGAAGAGGAAGGGAGAGGAGAGGCAGAAGAGAAAGAGGAAAGAGAGAGGGAAAGGGAAAAAGAAAGAGAAAGGAGAAGAGAAAGGGGAAAAGAAAGGGGAAGAGAAAGGGAAGGAGAAAGGGGAATCAGAAGAGTAAGAGGAAAGAGAAAGAGGAAGAGGAAAGAGAAAGGGGAAGGGAAAGAGAAAGGGGAAGAGAAAGGGGAAAAGAAAGGGGAAGAGAAAGGGAAGGAGAAAGGGAAGGAGAAAAGGGAAGAGGAAAGAGGATGGGGAAGGGAAAGGGGAAGGGGAAGAGAAAGGGGAAGAGAAAGGGAAAGGGAAAGGGGAAAAGAAAGGGGAAGAGAAAGTGAAGGAGAAAGGGAAGGAGAAAAGGGAAGAGGAAAGAGAAAGGGGAAAAGAAAGGGGAAGAGGGGAAGAAAAAGGGAAGAAGAAAGGGGAAGAGAAAGGGAAACCAGAATAGGAAGAGGAAAGAGAAAGGGAAAGAGAAAGGGGAAGAGAAAGGGAAGGAGAAAGGGGAAGAGAAAGGGAAGGAGAAATAGAAAGGAGAAGAGAAAGGGGAAGAAGAAGAGGAAGAGGAAAGGGGAAACAAAAGAGGAAAGAGAAAGGGAAAGGGAAAGGGAAGGAGAAAGGGGAAAACGAAGGAGAAAAGGAAAGAGAAGGGAGAAGAGAAAGGGGAAACAGAAGAGGAAGAGGAGAGAGAAAGAGAAAAGGAAAGGGAAGGGGAGGAAAAATAGGAAGAGTAAAAGAAAGTAATAATGAAAAAAGTGGGAAAGAGAATAACAAGGAGGAGAAGGATAAATGTTGAAAACTGGAGAAGAAGAAGAAGAAAAGAGGAAAAAGAGAAGAAGGGTAAAGAGAAGAAGAGTAAGAAGTAAAAGGAAAGAAGAAGAAGAAGAAGAAGAAGAAGAAGAAGAAGAAGAAGAAGAAGAAGAAGAAGAAGAAGAAGAAGAAGAAGAAGAAGAAGAAAGAACAAGTAGAAGGAATAGAAAGAAAAAGGAGGAAATAACAAGAAAAGACAAAGCAAAATGACAACAAAGAGAAGAAGGGGAAGGACAATGAGAAAAGGAGAAGGAGGAGAAGGAGGAAATGGAGGAGGGAGAGAGGAAGTCAAACGAGAAAAAAGATCGAGGAAAAGGAGTAGAAGGAGAAGGTGAAAGAGAAGAAGACGGAGGAGGAGAAAGAACAAGAAAGAGAAGGGGAAAGGATAATGAGAAAAAGAGAAGAAGGAAAAGGAGAAAATGGAGGAGGGAAAGAGGAAGCAAAACGGGAAAAAGATCGAGGAAAAGGAGTAGAAGGAGAAAGTGAAAGAGAAGAAGAAGGAGGAGGAGAAAGAACAAAGAGAAGAAGGAGGAGAAATAACAAAGAGAAGAAGGGGAAGGATAATGAGAAAAAGAGAAGAAGGAGAAGGAGGAAATAGAGGAAGGAGAGAGGAAGTAAAACGAGAAAAAGATCAAGGAAAAGGAGTAGAAGAAGGTGAAAGAGAAGAAGAAGGAGGAGGAGGAGAAAGAACAAGAAAGAGAAGGGGAAAGGACAATGAGAAAAAGAGAAGAAGGAGGAGGAGGAAATGGAGGAAGGAGAGAGGAAGTAAAAAGAGAAAAAGATCGAGGAAAAGGAGTAGAAGAAGGTGAAAGAGAAGAAGAAGGAGAAGAAGGAGGAGAAAGAACAAGAAAGAGAAAGGGGAAAGGCAAAGGCAAAGGGAAAGAGAAAATGAAAAAAAAAAATATTGGAAAGAGAAAGTCTCTTACGCACCTTACTCCTGAGTCAGTGTTTCCTTTTTAATTATCTTATTAATCTTAATCATTAATTAATCTTAATGATCGTCTCCACATTCAATTTATTCTTTTCCCTGTCTTCTCTCTTTCATGTATCATATCCTCCTCCATCCTTTCTTCTCCTCCTCCACCTCCTCCTTAAACCACTTCTCTGATGTTTACTTCCTTCTGTTTGTTTTTACATCATCGCCATTAACGCCTTTATCAGAAAAAAATCTTCTTTAACTACCTTTCTTTAGATAAACATCTCCTTTAACATCTTGGGAAAACTTAAATCTAAGAAGGAAATAGGCAACAACTCGTTTATCAATAGAGGGGTTAACAAATGGAAAAGACTTAGTAACCATCTAGTGAGCGCTGAAACTATCGGTTGTTTTAAGAGAAACTTAGATAATTTTAACGATGGGGATGATAGGTTGTAATGGACATGGAACTGCCTAGTGTAGGCCTTATGGTCTCTTGCAGTCTCCTTCATTCTTATGCTCCCTATGCCTCAACTCCTTTCGGTTGATTTGGTTTCAGGAGGATAGAAGCGATGGTCAACTGCGACAAAAAAAAAAAAAAAAATCTTTCGAAACTTCCTCTTTTCCACGACTCGAAGCGAGACTGGTCTGGCGGTCTCCTGTTTTTATAACTCGGGGGAAACTTGTGTTTTTATATCCTGTTCTTGTGGTGCAACATATGTTCTTGCATCATGAAAACAAGACCAGCAGAGGTACAGGGGTCACAGTGGTCAGGTTTCTTTCTCTGTTTCTGTTTCTTCTACTATTTTCTTTGTCCCATTTTTTCTTCTTCGTATTTTTCTTATAACTTCTCCCTCAACACTCTTTCCTCTTTTTTTTATTATCTTTCTTATTCTTCTACTTCTTGTCGTCGTCGTCGTCATCATCGTCATCGTAATCGTCATCATCATCATCGTCGTCATCGTCGTTGTCGTCATCATCATCGTCATCGTCATCATCATCGTCATCATCATCACCATCATTATCACCATCACCATCACCGTCATCATCATCATCATCACCATCATTATCACCATCATCATCACCATCATCATCACCATCATCATCACCATCATCATCATCATCATCATCACCACCACTCACTGTTTCTCATTTCCTATCCATTCCTGCATTTCCTTTTCAACATCTCAATCCTCTCACTTCACTTATCCTTTCCTGCTCTTTCCCCTCTTCATTCTCTCTTTTCCTCTTTAGTTGTGCTCCCTCATCCTACCTCTCCCTTTTCTTTTTCTCTTCCTCTTCTTCATACGCTTCTTCCTTGTCTTTTACTCTTTCTCATTACTCTTTATCCCATACCATTTTCTCTCTCGCCAGAATCCATATTCGTTAATCCCTTTAGACCCTCCTTACTTGTCCACGTTCTGACATCTCCCTCTCTTTCTCTCTATTCCTCCTCTCTTGCACAGCTTCCCTTTCTCTCCTCCTACCTCTCCTGAGCTCCCCTCTCCTCTCACCCCAAGCCCCAGCCTCGCCTCTCTCTCCTCTTCCTTCTCCAGAGAGGAAAAAAGAGCGAGAGAGCGAGCGAGACGGAGGGAGGTCGGAAGCACAGATGGCTGCCGGGCAAGACTTTGACTTCGACGGCGACGACGAAGAGGACGAAGAACTGGTGAATAAAGAAGTGACGTCACTCAATCACGGGAGCCTTCTCCCCCCACCCACCTCGTCCTCCACCATCTCCTCCTCCTCCTCCTCCTCCTCCTCCACCATCTCCTCCTCCTCCTCCTCCTCCTCCACCATCTTCTCCTCCTCCCTCCTCAGTTTCTCCTCGTTTTTCTCCTCGTCTTGTCCTCCTCCTCCTTCTCTTCTAATTTCTAATATCTTCTTCGTTTCCCCTTTTTTCTTTCTTTTTCTTTTCTTCCATAGGCCTCAACTTCTCCCTCACCATATCCTCCACCTTTTCCGCCTCCTCTTCCTCCTCCTCCTCCACCATCTCCTCCTCCTCCATCATCTCCTCCTCCTCCCTCCTTAGTTTTTCTCCTCGTCTTGTCCTCTTTCTCCTCTTTCTCCTTTTCTTCTAATTTCTAATTTCTTCTTCGTTTCCCCTTTTTTCTTTCTCTATCTTTTCTTCTACAGACCTCAACTTCTTCCTCACCATATCCTCCACCTTTTCCGCCTCCTCCTCTTCCTCCTCCTTCACCTCCTCCTCCATCTCCTCCTCCCTTCTCAGTTTCTCCTCGTTTTTCTCCTCGTCTTGTCCTCTTTCTCCTCTTTCTCCTTCCCTTCCACTTTCTAATGTCCTCTTCGTCTCTCCTCTTTTCTTTCTCTTTCTTTTCTTCTATAGACCAACTTTTTCCTCTTCATGTCTTCCACCTTTTCCGCCTCCTCTTAATCGTTCTTTCTTCTTCTTTTCTTCTTTTGTCTTATTGTCATTCTTCCTCTCGTTCTTCCCGTGCTCTCTCTTCACCAAGGTCTTTACTCCTCTTCCTCTCTTCTCGCCTCTTCTTCGGCATATCTTGATGTGTTCTAACTCTTTTCCCTTTCCTCCTCCTCTTACTCTCACTCTTCCTTCTCCTCTTTCTTCTCCTTTTCCTCTTCCTCTTCCTCCTCCTCCTTCTCCCCTTTTCGTTCTTCTCATTCATTACTACCGCAACTGCTATTACAACTCCTACTACTACCACTACTACTACTACTACTACTACTACTACTACTACTACTACTACTACTACTACTACTACTACTACTACTACTACTACTACTGCTGCCAGCCCTCTTCCTCATCCTACTACTCCTATTCTTCTTCCTACTTCTCTTCATCTTCCCCCTTTGTTTCCTACTCCCCTTTCTCCTTCTCTTCTTGTGTCCTCTCTCGTCTACTTTCTTCTTCTACATTATTCCCTTCGCGTTCCATTCCTACACGGACATTCCATTCATCGACTTATTTCAGATTTCTTGTCTTTTGCTTCCTTTCCATATCTTCTTCAGTATATATATACATATACATATATATATATATATATATATATATATATATATATATATATTATATATACATATGTATATATATTTATTTATATATATATATACATATATATATATATATATATGCATATGTATACATATATATACATATACATATATATATATATATATAATATATATATATATATATATATATATAGATAGATAGAGAGAGAAAGAGAGAGATAGAGAGGGAGAGGGAGAGAGAGAGAGAGAGAGAGAGAGAGAGAGAGAGAGAGAGAGAGAGAGAGAGAGAGAGAGAGAGAAAGGAGAGAGAGAAAGGAGAGAGAGAGAGAGAGAGAGAGAGAGAGAGAGAGAGAGAGAGAGAGAGAGAGAGAGAGAGAGAGAGAGAGAGAGAAGGGGAGAGAGAAGGGGAGAGAGAAGGAGAGAGAGGAGGAGAGAGAGAGAGGTGAGAGAGAGAGAGGTGAGAGAGAGAGAAGGAGAGAGAGAAGAAGAGAGAGAAAGAAAGAGAGTCTGAGAGAGGCTTAGAGAGCGAGGAGTGGGCCGAAGTGGTGGGAGCGCTTATATTGTGAGTTCCCGTCCAGCGGGAACGAGCGTGAGAAACCTCAGAAGCTAAAGTGAATAAGTAAGTGACGTCACGACGTGGGGGGGGGGGGGGGTTGTGAGTTGATGTGACCCTCGGAGTCTCATCTCTGTCAACTGAGGTGAGGAGAGGAGAGTTGATGGTCCGGGGAGGTAAGGGCGCCCATTTGGTCTTTAGTTTACGTGGGCAGGACCCCATCGAAGACGGTGGCCGACTTCATATACTTTATGTCTGGTATGAGACTACGTGTGTGTACGTGTGTACGTGTGTGTGTGTGTGTGTGTGTGTGTGTGTGTGTGTGTGTGTGTGTGTGTGTGTGTGTGTGTGTGTGTGTGTGTGTGTGTGTGTGTGTGTGTGTGTGTGTTTGTACGTGAATCAATTTAGGTAGTTTTCAGATTATTCTTCCCATCTGCCACTTCTGTGATAAATTCTCAATTATTAAGGAATGAAAGTGTTATAGGATACATATAAATCATGTTTGGATAATGCTGATTCATATTATGGGGGTTTGGATGTGGAAGCTTTTACTATATGTATGTATATGTATTCCGACTGTGGACTCTTCGTGATCATTTTTACAAATGTGCCACTACATTTTGTCCATGTATATATATATATATATATATATATATATATATATATATATATACATATATTATATATATATACTATATATATATATATATATATATATACATATATGTCTCCAGACTTTCCTCTGGTGGTCTCCGTCCGAGATGGGCGCCACCGGTGTTGGGCGAGATGTCTCCCGGAACCCGGGCCCCTGGTCCAGTTAGGCGCGACGAGGGACGTCTCGGCCGGTGGTACCTGGACGGGACATCTTCAACGGCAGAAGCCCCGGAGGTCACATTGCACACGCGGCTGCGGAAGATCTGGACTTCTTCGGAAGGATTTCTCCACAGGATGACGCCAATGGGTCTCACCGAAGGCGCGGGAAGGAAGAGGGGCACTCCGGGTGGCTGTACTTTGGGTGCGCTGCCACTCTCGGGGTGCCCGCCCTCAGCAAGTACACCTTCCTCCGTCAGGTCTGACCTCCCTACCAGTTGTCCGACCCTGGAAGGGCATCCCGGGGACGGGCCCGGGCGGTCAGCCAAGAACAAGACGACGTCGGCTCTTCTGAGGGCCGAGAGGCGTCGCGCGCCCATTCCCCCGGAGTGCCCGCCGGCCTCCTCCTCGTTTCGGCCTCAGAGCGTGACGTACTCGGCGACGTCCAGAGGAGCTACCAGAGGAAGAAGAAGACCGGGGGGGACGTGGCCCGAGTGGCTGAAAGGGGCGTCCCCGGCCGGCGGTACCCGGCTAGGTGTCCGGGGCACCGCCTTCACAGCGTCAACGTGTGTGTGTGTGTGTGTGTGTGTGTGTGTGTGTGTTCACCTAATATTCAGGGAAATGTACGATCGCGATGCCTGTTCTCTGTGTTTCTGTAAGTGTGAGGAAAGGAGAGAAGAGAAGGTAAGAGGAGTGGAAAAGAGAGGAGAGGAGAGGATAAGAGGGGTGAGAAAAGGAGAGGCGAGAGAGGAATAGAGAGGAGAGGAGGAGAGGAGAGGAGAGAAGAGAAGAGGATAGGAAAGGAGTGAAGTGAAGAGGAGAGGAGTGGAGAGGAGCAAAGGAAAGAGGATAGTTGTATTTACCTAGCTGTATTATACGGGAAGGGGAACTATGCTCGTGGTGACCCGTCTTTGTATCTCGCAACATTTAGTTTGTTCTTAAATTCTTGTGTGGTGTTTGCACACACTTTTGTTTCGTCCAATTTGTTCCAGACATCCACCACTCAGTGTGGAAAACTTTTTTTCAGATCTCTTCTATAACTATCCTTTTTGAGATTCTTAACATGTTCCCTTGTTTTTCTTCTATCCCACTTTAACAAATCTTCTTTGTCTAGGATTCCCATGCCTTTCATGATTCTGTAAATGGCTAATAGATCGCCTCTTTTTCTACTTTGTTCCAGAGTTGGTAGTTCCAGTTTAGACAGTCTTAGAAAGTGTTGGAGCCATCTTAGTCGTTGCTCTTTGGATTCTTCCTATTTTCCTTATATTCTTTTTGTACTGGGTGTCCATTGTGTCGCAGCGTACTCCAATCTTGGTCATATCAGTGTGACTAGTATTTTCTTTAACATTACCTCATCCTAGCAATTAAAAACTACCTTTATTGACCTTAGTAATTTGTAGGTTTCTCGGACTATTTTGTTTATCTGCTTGTGTGTGTGTGTGTGTGTGTGTGTGTGTGTGTGTGTGTGTGTGTGTGTGTGTGTGTGTGTGTGTGTGTGTGTGTGTGTGTGTGTGTGTGTGTGCGCGCGCGCATCACATTCTCTATTTACCTAACCATATCTTTACGAGTATCTATCTATTCATCTTTTGGTAACTCTCTCTCTCTCTATCTATCTATCTATTTATCTGCCTATCTATATCAGTATATTTTTTCCTTTTCTTCTTCCGCCTCGAGGATGGGTGCTTGTTTGCATCTTGGCAAAAGAGACGTATTTGCTTCCTACGTTTAAACTTCCCAGAAAGTTAAGCAAAGTTTCCCAACATTCTAAAGACATGTTACGACTTCTGTGGAGCCATGAATATGCAACGGCTTGGACTTCTTCTTTTTATCGAGTTCTAAGTGGGTTTCAGCGTGGCAACGCCAGTATGTTTATGGGAGTCTTAAAACCTGCTTGGCCGGGGTTCTTGAACCTTTTCGGGGGACAGTGTAGGTCTTGTAGATCTTCATTCTGGTGAGTTTCAAAACAAGATCGCTGGACGAACGGGCTAGGGCGTCGTTACTTTCGGCGAAGATCGACGGGGTGGTCGTTCGAACCCTGCCACCGGCGAAGTTGAACCAAGGGTATAGGTGATTGGGTGGCCGGGGTTCTTGAACCTTTCTGGAGAATGTGTAGGTCTTGTAGATTTTTATTCTGGTGAATGTCAAAACAAGCACGCTGGCCGAGCGGGTTAGTGCATCGGTACTTGCAGCGAAGGTCGAAGGGAATGGCCGTTCGAGCCCTGCCACCGGCGAAGTTGAACCGAGGGCATGGTTCATTAAATTCCACGCTACAAAGTTTTCTGTAAGGAGCACCAACCTAGCCTCCCGATAAAGGGAAACTTGTGACCTTAAACCATATCATCATCATTTTCAAAGAAGCTTTTCTTGAGCTAAAGAACCTAAGCCACTATTCAACTTACACACTCTGGAAAGACGTAGAGTGCGGAGTGATTAAATACAAGTATTCAAATGGGTCAAGGGATTTAACAAGGATAATGCAGACAAGGTCATCATGTTAAGACAGCAGGGCAGGGCTCGTAGTAATGGATTTAAGTTGGATAAATTTAGATTGAAGAAGGAAATAGACAACAACTGGTTTACCAATAGAGCGGTCAACGTATAGACTAGACTTAGTAACCATCTAGTGAGCGCTGAAAGCATCGCTTGTTTTAAGAGGTTAGATAATATAGATGGGATGATAGGCAGTAATAGACATGCAACTGCCTAGTGTAAGCCTTACGGTCTCTTGCAGTCTCCTTCATTTCTATGTTCTTATGTACTGCTAAATTCTTTTGGAACACTGGGTCATCTTTAGTACATTTAGGATTTGACCTGACTGAAGCCAGATCATTTGAATCCAATATTCTAAATGATGTTGAAATCTTACAAAGCATTTACTTATGCTATTGACCAAGATGCATTTGTATCGAAGTCACTATATGTAGATTGATATTCGTAATGGACGAAAATACCTCCTGTCAACACGTTCTGTCATTGTAACGTGTTGGCGTACGTCCCCACTATGTATCCTCCGCATAGTATTGTATATAAGCCCACCAACCCTGAAGAGGATCACATACATCAATCGTAATATACGTATCTTCGAACACTTTTTTCCCCCCGGTCATGGGATCTACAGTCCATTACCATAAGGCCTCTGTATTTTGGGTCAATATGTATTTCAGATTGATATTTTTCTCAGCCCAAAATAACACCAATTCTCCCATTGTTACGCCAGTCTTTTCGATGAGTTTAAAGATGTGGATTAACGGGTAATTCCATTCCGCCCACAACGACTTCTGCTACAGTCAAAAGGAGTTGGCAAATTTTTTGACAGGCAGTTCTTTTTTCCCAGAAGAGAGCTAAAAGAAATAAGAATGTGTTGGTTAACTCTTGTAAGAGAAGAGAAATGAGAACGTATAAAGGTCTAGCTTTGTCGGGTCTTCTGGGAATGACGACGACACAGACCTCAAGTTTTGCCAAAGAGTTGCGTTTAATGGTAGTCGAAAAAAATGATGGAGGAAGAGATAGAAAAAAAAAAATAGATAGGTAAATAGATAGATATAGATACAAAGATAGAGAGACACACATATAGACAGATAGGAAGGGAGAAACAGACAGACAGACAGGAATAAATAAAAAATAAAATAGACAAAGAAAACATATAAAGTGACAGTCAGACACATGCTGAGACATAGACAACGACAGAGACAGAGAGAAAGACATATGAAAAAAGAAAGAGTTAGAATGAGAGTGAGATTAAGAGTAAAGGTTAGAGCGTGAGAGAGTAAGAGGGTGAGAGAGAGAGAGAGAGAGAGAGAGAGAGAGAGAGAGAGAGAGAGAGAGAGAGAGAGAGAGAGAGAGAGAGAGAGAGAGTGTGTGTGTGTGTGTGTGTGTGTGTGTGTGTGTGTGTGTGTGTGTGTGTGTGTGTGAGTGTGTGTGTGTGTGTGTGTGTGTGTGTGTGTGTGTGTGTGTATGCACGCGTATATGTGTGTAGGGGATGTAGTGCCGAGCAAAATAATGGACCCATAAAGAAGGGAGTTCATATGTCAATTAACTTTAGTGGACTAATTTGAATTTGTCAACATGTACATTGCGTACTTAATGCAAATGAGGTGACCAGAAGCCGAATTTATAAAAGATCCCAAACCTCTATGTCTGGACATAAATCTTCAAAATGGCGGAAATTTTACCTAAATCCTCCTATGTCGGCGACCTAAATGCTTATGTCTAGTCTTTCTAGACATAAGCATCTAAGTCTAGACATAAGCACTTAGGTCTCCGACATAGGGATTTAGGTAAAGTCTCCGCCATTTTGATGATTTATGTCTAGACTTACGGGTCAGGATCTTTTATAAATTCGGCCCCAGATCCGTCCAGTCGAGATATTTCTGAATTCAGTGGAAGATGGCTGTCTGAATTAATTTTGTTTTTAAAAACATAAACGCAATATTTGCATTCCTGGGTTTGCTTAACTATGTTTTTATCTTTTATGTGCTTTTTTTATGTGAATTTGAACTACAAGGGTTATAGTGAACAAGTAGTAACTGTATTTAATTTCATCGTAGATTAAGCTTTGAAGAATCATAGAGAGAATGAAGATAAGAACTGCTCCTATCGATGATAAGATGGAACGTCGAAACGACCGTTTAAGTAAATGTGAGGCTTTCTAACGCGGCGGCACAATAGTGCGTTAGTATATGTACATCCTAATTCTCATAAAACCTATATGGGAGAGTGTGTGTTAAGTTTGCTATTCCAGTTTCCATACTTCCTGGACAACGGGTGACTTCTCTGTGTACTGACATGTCATGTACACGTACTGGTGACACTCGTGTCGTGTACATGTGTGCGTCAGTTGTTACAGGGCTCTACACTGAGTCGCAGCACAGTAAGGGTGATTTTTTTTTTTATTGCATACGTTACCTTCAACAAACTCTTATGAGTGACTCTGTGCACCCTCGTAGACAGATAAAGTAATGACATACTAATTTGTAATGTAGTAATGTAATAATGCAGAAATGTAATAATGGTATAATATGGTAATCTGAAACTTAACAATGCAGTAACGTAGTAATGCAATAATGTAGTATTGTAGTCATTTGTAATGTAGTAATGTATGAGTAATAATGTAGTAATGTAGCAATGTAGTAATAATAGTAACCTAGTGATGTAATAATGTAGTAATGTAGTAATTATAGTCATGAACTAATGTGGTAATTACAGTAATATATTTATGTAGTGATGTAGTAATGTAGTAACGTAGTAATGTAGTTATCATAATAATCTAGTGATGTAATGATGTAGTAATATAGTAATTAGAGTAATGTAGTAATGGAGTTATGTAGTAATGTAGTGATGCAGTATTGTAGTGGTGTAGTAATTATAGTAATGTATTATTGTGGTATCTATAGTGATGTAGAAATGTAGTAATTCAGTTATTATAATAATTTGATATTTATTGTAATGTAGTAATATACTAATTATAGTAATGTAGTAGTGCAGTACTATAGTAATGGAATAATGGAATAATGTAGTAACGTCCTGATATTGTCTTAGAAAGTCGGGCCAATAAATCCGTAATGACATCCATTGTCTAAGCTTGTGGAAACACAAAGATGAACACCGTTGTTTCACTGAACCAGCTCTTTTTAGCTTCAGCATTGGTTTTAGACTCACAGATAAAAAATAATATATACATATATATATATATATATATATATATATATATATTATATATATATATATATATTATACTACTGACCCACTTTCGGAGAAGAATAGGTGAAAGCAAAGCGATACGTATATTTCGATCACTATCTGTGATCTTCATCTGCTGAAGAGGATCACAGATAGTGATCGAAATATACGGATCTTTTTATTTTCGCCTATTTTCTCCGAAAGTGGGTCATTAGTATAATTTTACCAATGTGCTACGACAGTTTCCCTCAGTGCAAGACACACTCATCATGGCTTTTGGTGTACCTTTAATTTAAGCCACGCGTGCCTAAAATTGGTAATTCTATTCGTGATTCTATACTCTCATCCCCTTCACTGCCATTTTGGGTCAACTCCGACTGAAAGGATAGGATTAAGAATTCTGTCCCCATTTGTCCAACGCTTCCAGCAAAGCTATGAATTGTAAAGAAATAAAGGAGAGAGTGATAGGGAGAGAAGGGCACAGAAGAATAGAAAACGGGGAGCGAAGGGACGAAGACAAAGATGAACAAGAAGAGGCCTGAGGCATTGAGGGTACGATGTCTCCATCTTTCAGAGCTTCAGGTGTCTTCTGACAGGGGCAGATATGAAAACAGAAAAGATAAAGGAGAAGGGTCTTGGAGGGGGGGGGCGTTAAAGGGTAAGAATAGAAGATGAGAAAAGGGAGGGGAAGGTAGTCACGAGTTTCCACAACACTTATTTTACCTGCGACCTTGCTGGACATGACACCCTCCTTTGCAAAGAGGTTAAAGATGATTTGAATGTACTAATTAACGGGTTATCACACTGGGATATCTTCCTCCAACCTCCGATTAATCGGCGGTATCATCTACCTCCAACACTTTTTCCGCCGGGAAATCACTAAGGCAAATGATTTAGTTTTCTCGACAATTTACAATTTACATTTGATATGCTGGAGAAAAACTATTTCCTCCTGCATATCGGATTCCTTCACGAGAGCTGTGGCCTGCAAATCTGCTTCAACAGTCGGAGGAAAAATAGCCCAGTGTGATAACGCCTTTATTCATACCATAAGCTGTAGAGAGATCCTCGTAATATCTGAGGCGGGACAGAGGCGTCCTGTGTTCAAAGGAGAATTTCCTCTTCGTCTTGGTAACAAAGACAAGACCTTTTTTCAAATCTCCTCTTATCGCCCTTACGAGGACGGCGACGGTGACAAAGATGACGACGACGACGACGAAAACGACAACGACGACGACGACAAAGACAGAGATTATAATCATGATAAAAACAAGGCAATGAGGAAAACAAATTATATCTTCGCTGTCAGGAGTTGTGCAAGAGCATAATTAATTTTTTTTCGTTATTTTATAAGAAAGAACAGTCATGAATAAAGGCAGAGTCTAGGGAGAAGGATTATTTGAGAGTCTTGTCTTTCTCAGGTCACTCTCAAATTAGGGAACAATCCTCAAGCTGATAAAGGTTATAGTTAACTAAAATAAAATCCATTAAATACGCAGCAATACTGGAAATTTTTAGATCACTTCATCCCCCTTTCCCAGTCCAAGGTGTCTTAAAGAAATGATATAATATGGCGTTAGCCATAACAAAACTTAAGTTGAGTATTCATGACAAATGGGTCTAGAAGCTACGTCATTGGGACTCAAACCCTTGGCTGTGCTAATCATTACCACAAGGCAAAGACGCTAACCACTAGACCACGACCAATGTACAAAAGGAATTGACCAATTGCCTGACTACAGCACATACCACTACACCACGAGAATGTCATCGGGGGAATTTGTCATTTCCTTTTGTACGATGATCATGGCCCGGCGGTTAGAGTCCTTGCCTTGTGGCAATGATTAGCACAGCCAAAGGCACAAGCTCCAGTGCTTTTAAATCCAATGAAACTTAAAACAGAAAACCAGCAAGACGAGAGTCCTGGCCGTGCCCTGAAACATCGTAACTGGGTCGAGACAACTCTTGAGGGTAAACTTGAAACAAGTAACCCACTCATAAACATCTGATTACGTTGCGCACGACGACTAGACTACACACACACACACACACACACACACACACACACACACACACACACACACACACACACACACACACACACACACACATATATATATATATATATATATATATATATATATATATATATATATGCAACAAACACACAGCAGTGTAACAGCCATCTGAAGGTACAGCACCCGAGGGGCCGGTGCTTGTTCTCCGGACTTGACCCAAGATCTCCATTAACTTAGATAAGCTTTTTTCCTAATTCCACACCACCGGTCGAGTGGGTTAGAGCGTCGCTACTTGCGGCGGAGATCGAGGAGACGGCCGTTCAAACTCCGGCGCCAGCGAGCTGGTTCAAGGGCATGGATAATTAAATTCCACGCTACAAAGTCCTGTGTAAGGGGTACCATCCTAGCCTCCTTATAGGGGGAGATCTCCACACTAAAACAACATACACAAAGACAACGTTTCATCCAAAAGAGAGCTATAGGAAAGTCTGAGGATTGTTGCTAACTATTCTGAGGCCGCACGTTTCTAGTAAAAGAAATTCGAGATAACAATAATCATCGTAAGTTAATTTTGAAATTGAAGAAACGTAAAGCCAAAGTAAAGTTCCGCTAATTTTTTTTTTTTAATCAATTATAATCAATGGTGAGAAACTCGAGAGGCTGAAGATTATCAATATCAATTTTAGATAATAAAATTAACTAAATATCGTGAAAAAACTTCATAACTATATCACGAGACCATATCAGTCTAACAATAAATTCATCCTGGCCTTATTGAGACCACTGTGTCCATTCTCCAAGAACTCTAAGGCCTTATAAAAGACTCTTTAGCTTTTATCCTATATCTTTTATATATCCGGTAGACGAACAAGGCCTACGGAGAGGGTATCCCATACCGTGTCCTTTCATCGCGACCTCGCAAAGTCTGACTCTAGGACTATCAGACTCTTAGCTCGTATATCAAGTCCATTAAGGTCATTTGAGGTCAGTCAATGGCCCAGGGCTTCCAGGGCTTCCAGGGCTTCCAGGGCTTCCAGGGCTTCCAGGGCTTCCAGGAGGGCATGACTCCTAGTAGTAGATTTAGATTGGACAAATTTAGGTTCAAGAAGAAAATACGCAAGAACTGGTTTATAAATAGTGGTTAACGAATGGAATAGACTTAGTAACCATGTAGCGAACTCTGAAACAATTGGTTGTTTTACTAGAAGATTAGATAACTTTATAGATGGGGATGAGAGGTGGTAATGAATATGGAACTGAGTGGTGTAGGCATTATGATCTCTTGCAGTCTCCTTCATTCTTATGTTCTTATGTTAATTTCTTATGCTAAGACCTTCACCAATACTTTGTGGGCTTTCAATGGTCCAAGGTCTTCACCCGGTGAATAACCTATCATCTAGTATATCTAGATTCCCATTCGGTAGTGGGCCCCTACGTCAGTGCCTATATCCATGCGCTTCAAGGAGTCCGTTCAGGGTGAGTCAGATGCGGGGAATTCCCCAGAGTGCGACGGTGCCAATCTGACCACCAATTATCGGATCGTCACTGTCACCTGCCACCCAGTGACACGTCGGCGTGGCAACATGAAAGAGAAAGCGCTGTTGCCACATGTCAGAATTGATTCAAATCGTTGTTATAATCGTAAAAAGTGGTACTCGTTATACTATACAGATTCCTAGCCCGCTCGGACCAAAATATTGAGGACAAATGCCATTCTATGCCATAAAAGTACCTACAAACTAAAACTTTGTGAAGCTGAAGCCTTCGGATTCTATTTAGTGATCACACAGTGTCTGATGACTGCCATGATATGGCTACCAACACTTATTTTATTTACCAGCAATTTAGATCATACAATACCATTTTGACCGCCTTTACACGATTTTATTCGTGTGAGGTAAACCCATACTCTATCTGATGAACATATTGAACGTTGCTCTGGGCAGTAGGTGGTGCCCGTCGCTACGCTGATGCACCGCCACTAGTAATTCCCGTCTGCCCGTTGTTGTAACCGTTGGTCAGCAATACTGTTGCTGGTAGTGTGGCAGTTTTGAACAGTAGAGTTCTCAAGAACAAAGAAAAAATATTGACCGTCTTCAGAGCCCACGAGGCCCCAAATTAAGTTATCTTTAACTTTCAACGATTCAGGATAATACATAAAATATCCTACTCGGGAAAGTACACAAAATTTCCGATACCTCCTCGAGGCTTACTCGTAATTGGATAAAGTCATTTTGTCTTGACCTAAATGAAATTTAAGAAGACGAAGAAGACAAAGAAGAAGAATAAGGCGAGGAAGAAGAAGAGGAAGAAGAAGAAAGGAAGAACAAGAGGAAGAAGAAGAAGAAAGGAAGAACATGAGGAAGAAGAAAGGAAGAAGAAAAAGAGGAAGAAGAAGAAGAAGAAGAAAGAAGAAAAAGAGGAAGAAGAAGAAGAGGAAGAAGAAGAAGAGGAAGAAGAAGAAGAAGAAGAAGAAGAAGAAGAAGAAGAAGAAGAAGAAGAAGAAGAAGAAGAAGAAGAAGAAGAAGAAGAAGAAGAAGAAGAAGAAGAAGAAGACGACGACGACGACGACTACTGCTACATTTAATACAAGAGACTGCCACTGAGATCGGCTCAAATTCTTGAAGCCTTGAAAACCGAGCTTTGAAGGCTGCATGAAAAAATGGACCATGCAACTTCAACAAACCTTCAAAGGAAACCCTCGAATAATAGTATTTCTTTTTTAATAGGTAACATTATGTAATAAGAGGTTTGAATCTCTTCTAGAGACTTCCCCTTGATTGATTTAAATCGTCTGGCGTCACTGAGTATGTAACATTAGCGAGAGGATTGATCAGTGTGGTCTCAACTTCTCCAATACAATGACATCCATACTGGAAGGTCGCGCGGTACTCCAGTGGATACAGTATCGAACTCATGGGTAGGTGGTCGTGAGTTCGATTCCCGGGCCCCATTGTGTGGTTCTTGTACTGATTCCCGATAGCCCTGGCCAAGCGTGGAGGCGACCTAAAAATCGGCAAAAAAAAAAAAAAAAAAAAAAATGGTAATCCTACAAAATGACCACCATAGAGAATTCATGCCAGGCATTTAAAAAAAAAACATCCACCTGTATGTGCGGCCCCAGGTGGCTGGCATTCGGTTTACAGACTGGTCCCAAGGTCTCTAATAATGCCAACAAAATTTCTTCCACTTTTTCACCTAAGGAGAGTTGACAACCGGTGACTGCTCCCTCGTACTAGTTTCAGCTGGCGACACAGAAACTGTCTCAAACTAATACAACAGACAAGAGTTCAAAGTTTCTTCCTTTAAGGAGATTTATGGAAGGACTGTTGCCAGTAACTGTGGTGCTGGGAGTTTCTAGTCAGTGAAACTTTAAACAACAATTAATATTATGTCTTTGGCGAGTCTCGGTGGCTACCACGGGGTTAGACCAGATTTGAAAAAAAAGAAAAAAAAGATGGACATGGATGACACAGGTATGCTTCTTTGAAACTTGCATTTTCTTTACAGGATCTTTGAGCACCCAAGGCAATATTTTCTCTTCTCATTCTGCCAAAGAATGGCAGACGCTTTGATTCAGGAAAAAGGTCAGAGTCCTTGGTCATAAGCCTCAATTGATCAAGGCACCCTCAGGTATTAAGCCTACCTATAAACTGTTTGAAAAAGTCAATCTTTAACCGTAAAGAAATATATATACAAAACCCGGTTTCCCTGTCGAAGGGGAAGAGTAAGTTTATAAAGTATAAAGATTCCAAGCGTGCCGACTCCCAGAAGACTCGACAAGAAGCCTCGGGCGCGGCGCTCCGAAATGGATATATGTGTCTCTGGTGCAAAGCCTTCAAGAGCGTCTGATGTGAAGCCTTGGAGCGTGCGTGATGTGAACTGTGGACTCGTACTCGGCTCCCGTACCCTGTCCCATCTCCACCCTCCCGTCCATTCTCGTTGTTGTGCAGCTTCGATGCGGGAGTCTCTCTTCTGTACTTTTACACTCGATAACACTGCGCTCTTCGTTCTTCTTCCACGACCTTGCCTCTCGCTTCTTCTTCTTCTTTTCCCCCTTTTTCTTTCTTTCTCCCTCTTCCAGCATTTAATCTTATTCTCTCTTATCCTCTCTCTCTCTTTCTTGTTCTACCTCTTTTTCTTGCTTTACTTTTTCTATCTATCTCCATTGGCGAGATTAATCTAGGGTCATTTCAAGTTACCCTAGGAGAGAATTCGATTGGAGTTAGATTAAACCTTTGTTGAAGATCATCCAACCTAACCTGACCTAACATTTGCAGATACCAACGATGGATAACTGTTTGGGATGGTTCTGCGAGACGGTCGTCGGAGAGGATCACGTCCCCGCCGGGCTGACACTTGTTCTTCGTACTGGAGGGATAGACAGAAAGACAGACAGACAGAAAGATACACACACACACACACACACACACACACACACACACACACACACACACACACACACACACACACACACACACACACACACACACACACACACACACACACACACACACACACACACACACACACACACACACACACACACACACACACAGCCCAGGGCTGAAATAATTTCAGTATCGCTGCATTTCGAGTCGTTACTCCAACTCTCGTGGGCGGGGAGTTGGAGTGTGTGTGTGCGTGTAAGGTCACAGTATTACCTATAGATCGGTCATACGAGCTCTGAGCTCTCTTCCGGGAGGGAAATAGTTGTCGATCACGAGTCCAGCACGTGGTCCAAAGACCAAGATGAGGTGAATACACACGCACGCACACACACACACACACACACACACACACACACACACACACACACACACACACACACACACACACAACACACAAAACGGCAAAAATGCCAGTCAGTGTCCTGTCGTCATATACTCAATATTTTCTTAGACGTACTAGCATCTCTTCTTTCCAGCGGAAGGGACGGCTTTGATCATAAATTGCTCCGGTTCCGTGAAGAGTATGACTTCGCTCATTGAGATCGTACGTCATAAACTTCTTATTTTGCTTAGAAGTGTGACGCACTATTTTTCTCTTAAGACTTTCCAGAGCATTTGGCACTCTATATGACCGGGCCTTCATTTCGGGCCTTCCACTTTTTTTATTTATTTCTTTTTTTCAGAGCGACACTTCAGGATAACCCGCTTTCCTCGATAGGCTTAAGGTTTAGGTTTAAGTGGGCAAGAACTGGTTTACCAATAGAGTGGTTAACGAATGGAGTAGACTCGGTAATAATGTGAGCACGGAAGCAACTGGTAATCTTATGAAAAGATGAGATAAATTTATGGATAGGGATGAAAGGTAGTAATGGACATCGAACAACCTAGTGTAGGTCTTATGGTCTCTTGCAGACTCCTCCATACTTATGTACTTATGTTCTTACACACACACACACAAACACACACACACACAAACACACACACACACACACACACACACACACACACACACACACACACACACACATCTGTGTGTGTGTGTGTGTGTGTGTGTGTGTGTGTGTGTGTGTGTGCATGTGCAGAAAATCCACCAAGGAAGATAATAAATATATTGATGATCGAGCTCTATCGTCTATTCAGACATCCTCAGGGTACATGAATAGACGAAAGCGCTCGGTCATCAATATATTCATTATTTTCCTTGGTGGTTTTCCTGTCTATTTAGAATGGCAAGTTCATGTGATTTCTCATATATATATATATATATATATATATATATATATATATATATATATATATATATATTATATCATAAGTCCACTACTTAGGGGCTTCCGTGACTTCTCTATGGACCAGAGTTACCCAGCATTCTTTTATGACTGAAAATTAGTCTTGACTCAAGGAGGGGTGCAGATCACTTTTAGATCATGTATCCTTCTCTTTTACTGTTCTCCTCAAATTCCTTCTTTCCAATACTATGACTGCTTCGGTACAGTGTTTTCCAACGATGCAAGTGCCCACTGACCCTGTATATATGAACAGTATATTCTTTCCCTTTCGACTTCTTCGGGAGAGTCTTTTCTATTGGTGCAAGTGTTTATTACCCTGTATATATGAACAGTCTATATCCTCTCTCATTTAACTTCTTTGGTACAGTGTTTTCCAATGATGCAAGTGCCCACTGACCCTGTATATATGAACAGTACATTCTTTCCCTTTAGACTTTTTCGTAAGAGTCTTTCCCATTGGTGGAAGTGCTCATTGTCCCTGTATATATGAAGAGTCTACATCCTTTCTTATTTAACTTCTTAGGGACAGTGTTTCCCAATGATGCAAGTGCCCACTGACCCTGTATATATGAACAGTGTACATCTTTTCTCTTTTCTGTATCTCGCTACTCCCCTACTCACAAGAAGCTGGTACTCTAAAGTTCTTACCCCTCTATATAAGAGTACTTCCGACCTCCTTTCCATATTTCGTCTCCCCCCCCTACCCCCGGAAAGGAAGTTGGCGCTCTTCAATTTCATCATAAAAAATTGTTTCCCCGTCTTTTTCCCATGTCTCGTCACTTTCTTGTTTTCCAGAGAATGTTACTCTCGATTCCCCATTTAAGTTCCTCTTTCTTTCCGTCTTCTTCCACTTCTTTATCTTCCAAGACATTTGAAGCTTCAGGCCCTCTTCACAGTAACAGTTTCAACCGTAGTGGTTTAATTACCATGTAAGTCAATGGAGGCGTTCACACACAACCCCACAGTCTTTCCTTGAGTATGCGGTACCGCCGCGGTTTCCGCGCGGTTCCAAACCGTTAATGTGGACAGGGCCTAATTTATGGCATTGATATTCCTTCCCGTACTCAGTTACCCTTCACTAATTTCCCGAAGTTTGTCTCAATCCTCCACAGAGAAAGTCTCTGTGATTATGTCTTTCCTCGTTCTTCATCTACTTATGAGAGTAGTTGGCAACTCTTCGACTCTTATGGAGAGTCTCCTTCAACCCTGTCATCCCCTTCAACACGGAAAAGAATTTCTCCAGCTCAATGGATGACATCGAAGTTATAAACGGGTCACGATTGCTTACGCTAATGATTTCATTGCAAGCGTTACGCTCATAGATACATATAAATCGTCCATTTTCTACCCAGAACAAAAACCAGTATGTGTGGCACCGTGTCGAAGGTGTGAAAAAGAAATTCTCTACTTACGAATTTCCTGTCGAGGAAGAGCGCAGTCTCGATGAATTTGAGAGAACTTCGAACGTCCCTCACGAACCGATGCCGCGTCTGTTTCCTTTTCCGTCCTCGATTCGGCTTCTTAGAATACTGGTTCTGCCACATCGACCACTCATAGTTCACCTGGTAACCACACTTTTGCCGAATCTGTGTGTTCTTAGCCTCAATCACGAAGTGCGGGTGTTTGGCCTGCAAGGAAGAATATATTAGTAAGTTGATGCGGGATTTCAACATCGAGGATAATCACACAGAGAACCTACAGTCGGAGTGAAAAAAAAAATAAGAGATCTTTAACTTCTATAGTTCAGCTACTAACTGCAGCTCTCTTCAGAAAAGTACCTGAAGAGGGCTGCAGTTAGTACTCGAAGTATGGAAGTTAACGTTCTCCCAAGTTTTTCTTTCATTCCGACTGTAGGTTCTCTGATTTACAAATGTGTTACTACATTTCTCTCTAGTTAACCCATGATAAAAATCGTCGAATGTTAACCAGAAGAACACGGTCTGGAAGTCAGATGAGAGTTCCAAAGACATCTTCAGAATAAAACCGTAGGCAGAGCATCACCAAGTAAATATGGAACAGGAGAATAGCGTTTGCTACGTAGGCAATCTAAATGGAATAAACAGATAATGGTAACTTACACTCACAGTCTAATTTTAACACACACACAGAGTTGATCGCGAGTTTTCAATTTTACACACGCGCGTACACACACACAGAAAGAGAGAGAGAGAGAGAGAGAGAGAGAGAGAGAGAGAGAGAGAGAGAGAGAGAGAGAGAGAGAGAGAGAGAGAGAGAAAGAGAGAGAGAAGGTCATACAGGCAGAAAACATCTCACGAGCTGCTGGCTCGGATGAAGAAAGTGGTGTTTATCTTGGAGCGATGAGTGATGGCAAGATCGTTGCCAATGTGCCCCTTTTGGTTCACTAATCTCTGGCCCGAGCAAGTAATCCGCGAAGGTCTCAAGAAAGAGGAAAGAGGAAACAGAGATGGATTGGGGAACAGAAGGCATGAAAAAAGAGGACAATAACGAATGCTGAATTTGAATGAGAAATCTGCATATTACAATCTTACTGATTTTTACTCCCTTCGGAAGATACCCACTCCCTACTACGTATCTCCACGTTTATGAAGACAACAATCAGCATTTCGAATGGTAAGAGAGAGCTGGAGCCATCTTGCAAGCTTGTATACAACGTTGCACCACCGATACCCTAACTTTAATAGAGGGAGATAGGAGTAGAGAGAAAACTTCTGGTTCTTGCCAGATTATCTCTGACTCTTAGGGAAATGCAAAGATGGTGGGGGCTAAATCCTTATGTTCTCAGTTGCCGTGAGAGTGTAGCGGGCGAAGTCTTGCGCGGTAGGATTTGTTAAAGTCACTCCTTCACATGCGACAAGATTACACACACGCACGCACACACACACACACACACACACACACACACACACACACACACACACACACACACACATACACCATATGTATATTATATATATATATATATGTATATCCCTATGTATTTATCATTTATTCCTTTTTAAAATTATTTGTCATGTATCATGTATATTCTATCTTTGTAAATAATCCATAGTGAACACATATGCAGTTTTATCTATAACCGTAGGCTCTTGACCATGTAATTGTCTACATGTACGTTGCTACCTGTTTCTCTAGCCGATTTCTGTATACTGTATACCTACGATCCATTCAATCTTATTTCCTAGTTGATCCAGAGAATTATAGAGAAATAAAAAAGCGAAAAAGTCTACTACACAATGGGCGTCGTTCCCGTCTTTTCTCTTGTCTTTCTTTTCAAAAATTTCTCTCCCTAAATCTCTTTCTACCCTTTACGTTAAGCTAAGGTTATTTCCTACTAGAGAAAGAAGAAATCCATATTCTTTCCTTTGGTGGGTGACCAGTTAACACTGCTTGCAAGGGTACAAACTTAACCATAAGAACTACAGATCAACGAGGTACCCCGTCGTCTCACTGAATACCCAATGTCCACTACTACTTTAATACACATACATAACCTTCACTCCACGAACGACACCTAATTTTGAAAGCAAATTTATCAAATGTAAGCGCTCAGAATAATTGTAAGCTTACGTTTTGGACAATTCAGATAAAGAAAACCTAAAGACATTACGAAATAAAGCCTAGAAAATATCATATTTAAGAATGAAATAGGCAACTGGTTTACATATAGTGTGTCAACGAATGGAATAGACTTAGTAACCATGTATTGAGCGTTGAAACTATGGTTTATTTTAAGAAAAGGTTAGACAACTTTGTGGACGGGGATGAAAGGTGGTAATGGACATGGAACTGCCTAGTGTAGGTCATATGGTCTCTTCCCGTTTCCTTCATTCTTAAGTTCTTAAGTTCTACACCAAAATAATCCAGTAAACAATTCATATTCTGAAGAAAAGAAAATTCCGATAAGAAAATGATTTGGGCACCTGCATAAGATTAATACCTCCTTATCCACCACACCTCGTTACCCAGCTGCAGGTCACGAATCGAAAAAAAAGAAGAAAGAAAAAAGAAAGAAAGAAAAAAAGAAACAGTACCTTCAATATGATACTCGTAGACCTAAAAATTATCCTCAAGATTTTCTTACAAATATATACAGGGTGCGGCAACATAACTTCCTTTTTTATAATGCGTGGCGATCTGGCTGTAGAAGTAGTAGCGGGGTGGGCGTGGTTTCATTTGACAGGGCCGTTCTGAAAGTTTTCTTGGAAATACAGTCAGTCGCTATCATGCGTTGGAGTAGTGAGGAGCGTGCGTTTGCCGTCGAAGCTTACTTTTCGAATCGTCAGTCTGTTATTGCAACCCAGCGCGCCTTTCGAAATCGTTTCAATGTAGCCCCGAGATGCCCTGTTCCGGACCGGAAATCAATTGTTACATGGGTCACTACGTTCAGGCAAACTGGGAGTACTACACGACGAAGAACTGGAGTACCTCGGCCCATCAGATCACCTGAGAACATTGAGGCAGTGAGAGCTTCAGTCTTGCAATCCCCACGGCGTTCTGCGCGCAAACATGCCTCTGCCCTTGGACTTTCTGATCGTTCAGTGAGGCGAATACTTCACGATGACCTTCATTACCATCCTTACAAGATGGCGATTGTGCAGGAACTCTCCGTACGTGATTTCACTTCACGAAGGAACGCATGTGAGGCACTTCTCGAAAACGTTCCTGAAGACGCTATTGTTTACTTTAGTGATGAAGCACATTTTCATTTGACTGGATGCGTCAACAAACAAAACATGCGCTACTGGGCTGACACCAATCCCCATGAATTGCATGAAAGGCCTTTGCATTCACCTAAAGTCACAGTGTGGTGTGCAATTTCCTCCACTGGAATTGTTAGTCCTTGGTTTTTTGAAGAAAATGAGGTCACAGTGACAGTGAATTCAGACCGGTATGTAAACATGTTGGAGGAATATTTTGTCCACGAATTGAAGAATTGGACCTAGGGGATATTTGGTTTCAACAGGACGGAGCAACGGCTCACACTTCAAGGGCATCGATGGCTGTTTTGAGGGAACATTTTCCGGAGCGCCTCATTTCAATAAGGGGCGATTTGGAGTGGCCAGCCCGTTCCCCCGATTTGTCCCCTTGTGATTTTTATTTGTGGGGATATTTGAAATCCCGTGTTTATGTCAACCGCCCGAGAAGCCTACCAGACTTGAAGGCCAACATCCGAGAAGAAATTGCCAATATACCCGCTGATACGCTGGTGAGGGTCATGGCAATCACCCGAAATCGGTATATGCAGTGTATGGACAATGGGGGACGTCACCTACCTGATATGATTTTCAAAACTGTGTGAAACAAGATTTTAAATATGTACTATAATTATGAAACAAAATCAAAACCTTTCTGATTTATACATCTTGTTTTATTGCCTTTTGGAAAAAGGAAGTTATGTTGCCGCACCCTGTACATTCCCACAATTCACTAAATACACCTTTCAAGACCAGTTTCACGATACGTCAAGTATCCATAAACATAAACCCATAGCCTGAAGTGAATTGCTAGTAAATATAAATAATCTTTCCGGTAAGATGACGGCTTGACATCAAGTTGGGTCTCAGTTCGATTCCCGGGGCGACGGACGGAAAGATTATAAGCCCACAAGTTTTATGACTCATATAAACCAGCACTCAAATAATTAACGTTACCTCTTATCATTTCGATATTCTCTCTTCTTGTTTGTAAATCGTTGATAAATAAACTTTGTAGTACATTTATATTTCCACTTTTTTTCTGTTTTCTCTTGCTGTCTGGTACCAACGACAGATAATTTTCCTTAGATTGTTTGAATGTCTTTTTTTTTCTTGAGTCTGTTGCTTAAGAACACATTTGTTGGCAACTCTGTTTCTGAGTGAACTTGCTTGCATGTGCTACAATGGGTAAGTACTCTGTGTGTACCGGTATGTGTGAATGGTTGATTCCTTGTATATTTTTGAAATATCCACTTCTTCAGTTAAGATTATATTAAAAGACAAAAACAAAACTAAAGGATGTAAAAGTGCTGAACTAGCCTTTATTTTTAAAGATACATTTTAAAGGAAATTGTCCAGTCTATCTATACTTTTTATATGTAGATGGTTTTTCAACCGTAACCCAAGAATCTAACACAACAGATTTTAAGTACATCCCTTCACATCCTCAATCCCGCATTTGCTCTTATTTCAACGTAATTATATACGAAAAGAAAGGAAGGAATGTAAATGATGAGAGTATTGAAGGAAAGACCCATGTGCAAATGGTGCTGAGCAATATATATATATATATATATATATATATATATATATATATATATATATATATATATATATATATATATATTACCATATATACGGGAAAACCATCAAGAAATATAATAAAATGGTGACCGAGCGCTTTCGTCTATTTAGACATCTTAAGGTACATCCTGAAGATGTCTAAATAGACGAAAGGTCTCGGTCACCATTTTATTTTCTTGGTGGTTTTTCCGCATATTTAGAATCACGAGTGCATGTGATTTCTCATGCATATATATATATATATATATATATATATATATATATGTGTGTGTATGTGTGTGTGTGTGTATATATTATATAAATATATATATATTGCGCGACGCCTCTTTTTTGTGCACTTATTTGCCAACGCCCATATCTGCTGTGCTCCAGTTTTACTCTATTGCAGTTAAAAGAGGGTCTGATGAAGTACTGAGTCCTATTCAGGCATGTGTAGTAGTAGACCTACCTACGTGTGTGGTCACTACTCTGCCCTTTCCGTGTATCTCTCTTCTGTGCTCTTGTGAACTGCGATACGGTAACCATAAGAACACTTAGTGACGGAAGGTCTCATAAGAGAGTAAAGACTAACAATAGGTGACATATCTTTAGTAGAAAGACTTCAAAAAGACCTGAAGGGTCAGACAACGACCAGTAGAGACGTGAAGCAGCAAAATCATAAGACCATAAGAATGAAGGAGACTGCAAGAGATCATAAGGCCTACACTAGGCAGTTCCATGTCCATTACCACCTATCATCCCGATCCGTGTAGTTATCTAACCTTCTCTTAAAACAAAAGATAATTTCGGCGCTCACTGCATGGTTACTAAGTCTATTCAATTCGTTAACCTCTCAATTGGTAAATCCGTTCTTGCCTATTTCCTTCTTAAATCTAAATCTGTCCAATTTAAATCGATTACTGTCTTTCTTGCCTTGTCTGGATTACCCTTGTTAAAGCCATTGACCCACTTGAACACTTCTAATAGATCACACCGCACCCTACGCCATAGGAGACGCGACCTTGAAAAACAAGATCTCAGGAAACAAGAGCAAGAGGAAATTTCGAAATTTTGGATCTTCAGAACCAAAAGACTTTTTTTTTTTTTTTTTCACAGGATCCACGTAATCTGTTTCTTTCAGCCCCAGCGATATTAATCAGTAGCAAAACAAATTCCGGGACGAAAGAATAAAAATCTCAATAAGTCATTTGAAATAGAAAAAAAATATATATATACTTGTCAAATTGCATTCTAATGCCATGTGTTCTTATGCAGATGATGAGCAGCTTTCCCTGTACAAGGAGTAAGAGGAAGCTCAAAATGAATAGATAAATAAAATAAATAAATAAGTAAATAAATAAATAAATAAAGATAAATAAATAAGTAGAATGAATTAATAAATAAATGAATAAATAAATAAATAAAAAATCCATACGAGGTGAAACTTCAGCAAACGGACATCAAGAGACGAAGAGCTGAAGATGAGAGTCTTCAAGAAATCGAGTTTGCGAGAGTAACGGTCTCAAGCCTTCAAGAGTTGGGTCTTTGAAAGACGAAAGCCTGCGAGATTAGACCCTCAGAAACGAAGATTCAAGAAGAGTTTCATAAAACGAGGCTTCAAGTAACGAAGCCTCGCGAGACGGAAGTTTCGAGTGTTCATTCCTCCGAAGACGAAACCTGAAGAACTAAGATTCAAGAAATGTTTTGGAGTCTGAAACTTCCAGAAACCAGACTTCAGGAGGCGCGTGCCCCATAGACTGGTTAACGAATGGAATAGACTTAGTACCTATGCAGTAACTGCTGAAACAATTGGTTGTTTTAAGAGATGGTTAGATGAGTGTATGGAGAGGGATGATAGGTAGTAAGGGACATGGAACTGCCGAGTGTAGCCCTTATGGTCTCTCTCAGTCTCCTTCATGTTCATGTTTTTTATGAAAACGAGGATCGGAAGGAGAAAAGATTTTCGTAAGACGAAGTCCCGAAAAAAAACAACTAGCGAGTTTCTAGAAACGAGGTTTCAAGAGCCCGAGGAACGAAAATGAGAGAAGGAGTCTTGTGAGCTCGGGAGACTCACAAGACGAAACCGAAAGAAATGGTCTTACGAGGCAGCGTCTCATAAGAAAGGCGATGCCTCCGCTGATGAAGTCAGCGTCGGAGATGGAAGAGGGGCACTTCAGACACACACCATGGAGGAAAGAAAGTCCGAAACATCTTGTATGACTTCGTTCGCTCCTATGAATAAAGATCGACGACGGGGTTTAGTAAATATGTTATCGTACGTTAACTATACTCAAGGGAACAAACACATACAGATATAGGCAAACAAACAAACAAGTACGTATGTACACACACACACACACGCACACATACACACATACACGCACACACACACACACACACACACACACACACACACACGCACACACACACACACACTTTTTTGGCTGACTGCTTCGTTGTCCATGAACTTCCTTCCTTCGACAAGCAAGGTCATTTCTTTTGTGCTAGATGCAATGTTTTTGGGGAAAGCAGCTCCACGAAGCGTGCAAAGCTACTACGAAGGTACAATTTTGGGCAAAAGTGGAAACCAATGAAACCAATGAAACTGAATTTCTTAGATCTAAGATTTTTGAGATTAATTTTCAAGACAGAGACAGTGAAACACGTTAACGCGCACACGTACACACACACACACACACACACACACAAACACACACACATACACACACACACACACACACACACACACACACGGAAATGCAGGCAAATGAATATTATATAATATATACACGTGCAACGGTACTCATATGTATTGATACATATAACTCATATACATAAGTGTACACACACACACACACACACACACACACACACACACACACACACACGTACATATATATATATGCATATATATACATATATATCTTTGTGCAAAAAAGAATGCACACATATATACAGAATGTGTATACGTTTGTAGTTACATTCAATATATGCATGAATATATTTGAATAGGATCTATACAGCTTTTATAAAAACAGTGACTTGCTCTGATTTTGTAAAGTTTCATGGATGGCAAGAAATGAAACTGATCATATCTGCGCTGAAACAGATGTCGTATTATATATTGCCTCAAGCCAGTGTAGTCACCTCTATCATACTGATGCTAGCATTGAAACGAGACACTGGCTAAGTACGCTTCTGACGCCCATTAATGGAGGAGGATGTTGGAAAATCGTGAAATTAATAAGAATGAATGAATGAATGAAGGAGACTGCAAGAGACCATAAGGCCTACACTAGGCAGCTCCGTATCCATCACCACCTGTCATCCCCGTCCATAAAGTTGTCTAATCGTTTCTCAAAGTAACTGATAGTTTCAGCGCTTACTACATGGTCACTAAGTTTATTCCATTTGTCGACCACCCTATTAGGAAACCAATTCTTGCCTATTTCCTTTTTAAATCTAAAATTTTCCAGTTTATAACCATTGCTGCGAGTCATGCCCTATTGTTTTAATATGATGACCTTGTTTGCATCACCTTTGTTAAAGCCTTTGATCCACTTGAACACCTCTATTAGGTCACCCCGCACTCTGCGGGGTGATCTAGTCACACTAAGCTTACGACCTGTTTCCGACCACCTTCGACCGAAAATCAAGCGATCGGTCGGCGACCCAAAACCTATGCAAGGAATTTAAATAGAAAAAGTTGATGTGGTTGATCAGATGAAAATCTATGTACTGGGGACTATTCAATGGGTGTTGTAACATATCTATCTATCTATCGCTCTATCTAGTTATCTATCTTATTACCGACTACCAGCGACTTCCAAAGACTACCTGCAACTGGCCGGGCGACCACCTGATCGCCGATGAGCTTGGTGTGTGGGCTGTAATGAAGCTCATGTTGTCTATGCAGAAGTTGCTCTTTCCTTCACAAATTGGAAAAAAAATTATTTAAAGAAGGAAATAGGCAAGAACTGGTTTACCTATACAGTGGTTAGCGAATGGAATAGACTTAGTAACCATCTAGTGAGCGCTGAAACTATCGATTGTTTTCAGAGAAGATTAGATAACTTTATGAATAGGGATGATAGGTGGCAAGAGACATGGAACTGCCTAGTATAGGCCTTATGGTCTCTTGCAGCCTCCTCTATTCTCATGTTTTTATTGTTCTACGAAGAAGAGATTTAAGAATGGGAATTTGGTTGAAGTTAAAGGTAATTAGTCTTATTTTTCAAACAATTCTACGTGGCTCTGGTCCGTATGGGTGACACTGAAATCCCCAAAACGTTAACTGTATAAAGCCTATACAGTCAATACGAGGCACAACATTAATCACAGAAATAAATTTTAATTTCATATTACTACTAATAAGCAATAGCGAGCATGGCAGTGAAGATGATCGTACTATTAATGATTTCGATAAAGATTATGATAATAATGATAATACTTGATATAGTACAAAGTTAACTGTGGTATCCGAAAGCGTTTTCTATGTGAAGAGATGAGAGACGAGGAGGGGGGGGGAGGGGGCGCTCGATGAGAGGGTGAGGGGAGGGAGGGAGGGGCGGGTAGGGTGGGTTGGTTATCCAATCAAGGATGTTTGAGTTAAAGGAAATATCCAGTTAGTTGATGAAAAACAAACAATGATACAACCAGCCAACGAGAGAGCTAAGTGACATATCCGGGAGACAGTAAAGCAGTTGGCAGGAGCAGAGAGGAAGACAGATGCGAGGTGAGGACAAGAGAGAGCAGGGAGTAATGGACCCAAATTGGACAAATCTATGTTTAAGATGGAAACAGGCAAGAACTCGTTTGTCAGTAGAGTGGTCAACGGGTGGAACGGGTGGAACGGGTGGACTTAGTAGCCATGTAGCGAGAGTGGATGATAAGTGGTAATGGAGATGGATCTGTCTAGTGTAGCGTAGGCCTTATGGTCTCTTGCAGTCTTCTCCATTCTTAACGGAGGGAGGGGTGGGGTGGGTTGGTGAGGAGGGGGAGAAGAGAGGAAATGAGAGGAAATGAAACGAGGGAGAGGAGATGAGAGGAGAGAGGAGGAAAGAGAAGAATGGACAGGGGACAGGAGAGGGATATGAAGGATTGAGGAAGTGGGAAGATATAAAAGATTACAAAACCCGATTACATTGACACCCACCCGACGCGTGATGTAATAATATCTAGTTTGTATCATCGGCCCTTCTTTTCTCTTCTTTCTTTCATCGTTTTTGTGGGCTCTCCATTTGTCACACGAAGAAAATGAGAAGAGGGAGACGAGGAGGAGGAACCAAGAGAGAGGGAGGAGGAGTGGAGGAGGAGTGAGGGAGGAGTCGAGGAGGAGATGGTGGAGGATGGGAGGAGGAGGGGAAGGGAGAGGGGAAGGAGGAGGAGTGGAGGAGGAGTGAGGGAGGAGTCGAGGAGGAGATGGTGGAGGATGGGAGGAGGAGGGGAAGGGAGAGGGGAAGGGAGAGGGTAAGGAAGAGGGGAAGGAGGAGAGGAGTGGGGAGGAGGATGAAAAGGAAGAAAAGAAGAGGAAAAAAGAGGAAGGAAGAAGAAAATAAGGAAAAGGAGGAAAAGACGGAGAAGAAATAAAACGGAGAGGAGAACTGGGAAGAGGACGAGGAGGACGAGGAGGAAGAGGAGACGAGGAGAAGTAGGAGGTATGAAGAAGAGTTACGAGAAAGATTAATCTATTCATTCATTCATTCATTCATTCATTCATTCATTTGTTTATATACTTTTGTTCCACATCAATAAATGGTGCAGCTATTCCTCTCTTTCTTCCTCCTCCTTGTAATCCTACTATTCTTCTTCGTCCCTTTCCTTCTCCTTTTTCTTCTTCTCCCTCTCTTCCTCCTCCTCTTTCTCCCTCCGTCTTGTAATCCTACTATTCTTCTTCGTCCCTTTCCTTCTCCTTTTTCTTCTTCTCCCTCTCTTCCTCCTCCTCTTTCTCCCTCCGTCTTGTCTTCCTTTTCTTCCTCCTCAGTCACCATCCCTGACAGCATCAAAACTTGAACGACAACACATCGGTTTAGCCGTCGTCCAGTTTGTTAAAGTAATACAATTACAGAACAAATCGCTAGTAACAGCGATATAATTCAAATAATCAAGTTCGGTCGTCGCGAGCTTTGAACTCGCGTCCCTCGAAGTCCCAAGCGTTACCCTTCAGCCACTCAGATCATATCGGGTTTCGAGACTTTTGACGATCTGAGTGGCAAAGTGATAACGCTTATGGCTCACGCTCGTAGGGACCCGAGTTCAAGGTTTGCGATGGCCGGGCCTGATTGGTTGTTATATAAGTTACACTGTTCCTGCTACCACCATGTGATTTTGCTCATCGGTGGATTGAATCCACAGATATGGAAGACTACGGGGGTTCAAGAACGCCCTTGAACGTCAAGCAAGCTTGGCTCCTCACGTAGAGAATAGGAGAGCCTAAGGAAACCAGAAGGAAATACGTGAATCACTTCACAACACTGAAATGCTAAGCAGGGACGTCAAATAATGTCTCGGAAAGGAGACACCTTTATGGTCCTTGTGTGACCTCGAATTTTGAGTAGTACTTTGATATAGAACAGGAAAAAATAAAGAGAAAATATAGAGAACTGCGAAAGGCAACAAGAGCCAGTGCCACTGGTTAAACAAAAAACAAACAAACAAATAAATAAATAAATAAATAAATAGAGGAAAAGAAGAAGCAGGGGGTATTTTGTGTAATGATGAAGAAATGACGCGGGAAGAGGGTAATAAAGAAGATAAACAGAGGGAAATTAAAGAAAAAAAAATAAAAATGAAGTGTGAACTTCGCAATGTGAATCTGATGAGAAGAGCACGAGAATGAGTAATGGAAAAGAGAGGAGGATTAAAAGAAAATAAAGAGGAGACAAATATGTAGAAAATGAAGGAGAAACATAAACAGGAGAGAGAATATAGGAAAGGAAAGAATAAGAAGGAAAGACGAAGAAAATGAGGTAGGAGAGCGTAGGTAATGTGTAGGACAGGAAAGTAAAATAAACTGAAGAAAAGGGAAGAACATAATTTTAGAAAGAGAAGATGAAGGAAGAAGTATAGAAGGTGATGGAGAAGGTAGAAGAGGATATGTAAAGGAAGGTGGAGAAAGAGGACAAAAGGGAAGATCAAGGAGGACAAAAAGGAGGAAGTATAGAAGGTGATGGAGAAGGTAGAAGAGGATATGTAAAAGAGGGTGGAGAAAGGGGACAAAGCGGAAGATCAAGAAGGACAAAAAGGAGGATTACGTTGAGAATAAAGAGTAGGACGAGGAGGAAGACAAAGAGGAGAGAAGAAGCAGGAATAGGAGTAAGAAATGGAAGAAGAGCAGAAGGAAGAGCAAAAATATGATAAAAAAAGAGTAAGAGGAGAAAGAAGAATAAGAGGAGAAGAGAGAAGAAGAAACGACAGGAGTAGGAGATGGAAGGAGAGCAGTAGGAGGAAAAGGAGTAACATACGGAAAGAATATGAAGAGAGAAAAGAATACGAAGAGGATAAATAAGAAAAAGCGGAAACAAAGGAAGAGGAAAAAGAGGAAGACAATGAGGAAGTGAACAAGTAAAAATACTCGTACAAGGAAGAAGAGGGGTAGGAGGAATAAGACGAGTTGGAAGAGGAGGAGAAGGAGAAGGGGTGAGGAGTAGGATGAAGAGGAGGAAAGAAGGAATGATAAAAGAGTAGAAGAAAGAGGAGGAGAAGGAGAAGGGGTGAGGAGAAGGATGAAGAGGAGGAGAGAAGGAATGAAAAAAGAGTAGAAGAAAGAGAAGGAGAAGGGGTGAGGAGTAGAATGAAGAGGAGGAAAGAAGGAATGAAAAAAGAGTAGAAGAAAGAGGAGGAGGAGAAGGAGAAGGGTGAGGGGTAGAACGAAGAGGAGGAAAGATGGGATGAAAAATAATAGAAAGAGGAGGTGAAGGATGAGTAGGTGGAGGAAAGTGAAGCTGGTGGAGACGGGAGCAGAGTGTGTGTGTGTGTAAAGGAGAGGTGTTCTAAAATTAGAAGCAGTAAAACTTCGACTCTGTTTAGTTTTGAACTCAGAAGAAAGAAGAGGCAGTGGAAGAAGGAGGAGAGGGAGGAGGAGGAGGAGGAGGTGGGAGAGGAGGAGAAGGAGGAAAAAAACAGAGAAAGAGGAAGAGGAAAAGGGGGAAGAAGAGGAAGATCAGGAAGAAGAGGGGGAGAGAATGAGAAGGGGAAGAGGGGGGGGGGGACGGGAAGAAACAAGGAATATGGAAGGGTTCAGATGCAAGGTGGGTAATAGTTAAGAGGAATACAAATATGCTCGCGTTGACGAAGAAGTTCTGTGAGTCACAGGCTACTTCAGTATCAGATCCAAGAACAAAGTGGACAAATACCTTATTACACTACCTGATGAACCTTTATAAAGATAATCGCCATAAAGGCCTTGTCCTCACATAGTGTTCATCTCGATAGAGTAGTCGGTAACTGCCACTTTCATAATGACGAACCTCCTATGTCTAGCTGTACAGCGTACTGCAGGACAGCCTCCAACACGGAGCCAGACCAGATCACCCACCTGAAGGAAATTCGTTGTGCTGGCAAAGGCAGTGGACCATAATAGCTTTGAGAAAGAACCTCTAGACCAGGGAATCTCAACCAGGGGTTTAATTTACCCCTTGGAGTTAAAAAATTGTATGTTTATATGAAAAGTGGTAAATAATTGATCATACGTACATACATATACCAAGGCTTTTTCCCCCTTCCAAGGGAGGTAGCCACAAAAGGAAAGGCATAAAAACACTCCCACCCATTTCATCCCTAAATACACTCCACACCCCTCCCACCCTTCCTCTCATCTGAGCACCTCTTGGATGACGGGTCATCCCTGAACCCTGCCCACCGCCCTGGGTCAGAAGCAGTGTCGCAAGACACAGTACATCCACAGCAAGGCCGCTTCATTTAATCGGCGACCCCCCCTCTCCGTCCCCCTTTGCATATAAGGAGAGGACGGGGAGAAATAATTGATGATTCATTTATATCTTTATATATATATATATATCTATATCTATATATATATATCTATATATATATATATATATATATATATATATATATATATATATATATATATATATATATGGAGGTGCGTAAGACAGAATGAGTGGAAGGGTGGTGAGGTAAACACCAGGAACCGTTGGAGTTTTATTGCTAACGTTTCGTTCTGAAAGGACTTCCTCAGAGTGTACACAAGCAAATGATTGACAGCTTGGATATTCCCAGCTTACCCCGTTCCTCCCCGTTCGTCTTGGCTCCTCATACACCTCCGTTCGGCATCACAAAGAACCAACCTGGC
>NC_134810.1:40032789-40060289 GCF_046742065.1 Oratosquilla oratoria | reverse complement strand
GGGAAGGAGTTGGAGGAAGGTGGGAAAAAAATGGAAAAAAAAAAAATAAAATGAGGAAATTGAAAATCTGTTAGAAGCAGGAAAATGAACGCCAATAGGAGAAAAAGGAAGAGGAGGAGGAGGAGGAGGAGAAAAAGATACGGAAGCACATGCACCAGCACATATAAGCGCTCAGACACAAACACAACACACATATATCATATATATATATATGTATATATATTCACATGAGCATGCACATACACATATACACACAAATGCACATACGCGCAAGTATATACACAATCGAATAAACATACACATACAATTACACGTATAGATACACGTATACTGTACAGTATATATGCATACATGATACACATATTCACACAAACACCTACTCCTACACACACACACACACACACACACACACACACACACACACACACACACACACACGAACACACACACAAAAGTATCTTTGCGAGCTCCCAAACTCGCGATAAAACTGTTAATAAATCTTTCGTTATTGGGTGTCGTATATACTTTTGTACACAGCGACTCTTCCAGAGTAAAAATAACTTTTGTCCCCAAAGCTGTTAATGAGCAACAACGAAGGACATATTTGCATATTCGTGATATATCCCGGGTCTAGTTTGAGTGCCCGCAGCCATTTCTCTTCCTGTCCCCCCCCCTTCTTCCTCTTTCCCCTCTCCCTCTTCCCCTTCTTCACCCATAAGAAGCTTCACAATCTCCCTCGAAAGTACTGCTGAAGGTTTGGCAGTAGTGGTGAGATGGCGATAGTGGGTCACTGTGTATTTAGAATGGAGTGCCTTAGCTGGCTGGGAAGGAAGACAGTGCCTTAGCTGGCTGGGAAGGAAGACAGCGCCTTAGCTGGCTGGGAAGGAAGACAGTGCCTTAGCTGGCTGGGAAGGAAGACAGTGCCTTAGCTGGCTGGGAAGGAAGACAGCGCCTTAGCTGGCTGAGAAGGAAGACAGTGCCTTAGTTGGCTGGGAAGAAAGATGGTGCCTTACCTGGCTAGGCAGGAAGACAGTGCCTCAGTTGGCTGGGAAGGAAGACAGTGCCTTAGCTGGCTGGGAAGGAAGACAGTGCCTTAGCTGGCTGGGAAGGAAGACAGTGCCTTAGCTGGCTGAGAAGGAAGACAGTGCCTTAGCTGACTGGGAAGGAAGAGAGTGCCTTAGGTGGCTGGGAAGGAAGACAGTGCCTTAGGTGGCTGGGAAGGAAGATAGTGCCTTAGCTGGCTGGGAAGGAAGATAGTACCTTAGCTGGCTAGGCAGGAAGACAGTGCCTTAGCTGGCTGGGAAGGGAGACAGTGCCTTAGCTGGCTGGGAAGGAAGACAGTGCCCTAAATGGCTGGGAAGGAAGACAGTGCCTTAGTTGACTGGGAAGGAAGACAGTGCCTTAGCTGGCTGGGAAGACAGTGCCTTAGTTGGCTGGGAAAGAAGACAGTGCCTTAAATTGCTGGGAAGGAAGACAGTGCCTTAGTTGGCTGGGAAGGAAGACAGTGCCTTAGTTGGCTGGGAAGGAAGACAGTGCCTTAGTTGGCTGGGAAGGAAGACAGTGCCTTAGCTGGCTGGGAAGGAAGACAGTGCCTTAGCTGGCTGGGAAGGAAGACAGTGCCTTAGTTGGCTGGGAAGGAAGACAGTGCCTTAGGTGGCTGGGAAGGGAAGACAGTGCCTTAGTTGGCTGGGAAGGAAGACAGTGCCTTAGGTGACTGGGAAGGAAGACAGTGCCTTAGGTGGCTGGGAAGGAAGACAGTGCCTTAGTTGGCTGGGAAGGAAGACAGTGCCTTAGTTGGCTGGGAAGGAAGACAGTGCCTTAGTTGGCTGGGAAGGAAGACAGTGCCTTAGGTGGCTGGGAAGGAAGACAGTGCCTTAGGTGGCTGGGAAGGAAGACAGTGCCTTAGGTGGCTGGGAAGGAAGACAGTGCCTTAGGTGGCTGAGAAGGAAGACAGTGCCTTAGGTGGCTGGGAAATAAGACAGTGCCTTAGTTGGCTGGGAAGGAAGACAGTGCCTTATTTGGCTGGGAAGGAAGACAGTGCCTTAGCTGGCTGGGAAGACAGTGCCTTAAATGGCTGGGAAGGAAGACAGTGCCTTAGGTGGCTGGGAAGGAAGACAGTGCCTTAGGTGGCTGGGAAGGAAGACAATGCCTTAGGTGGCTGGGAAGGAAGACAGTGCCTTAGTTGGCTGGGAAGGAAGACAGTACCTTAGTTGGCTGGGATGGAAGACAGTGCCTTAGCTGGCTGGGAAGACAGTGCCTTAGTTGGCTGGGAAATAAGACAGTGCCTTAAATGGCTGGGAAGGAAGACAGTGCCTTAGGTGGCTGGGAAGGAAGACAGTGCCTTAGGTGGCTGGGAAGGAAGACAGTGCCTTGCCTGGCTGGGAAGGAAGAGTGCCTTAGGTGGCTCAGAAGGAAGACAGTGCCTTAGGTGGCTGAGAAGGAAGACAGTGCCTTAGGTGGCTGGGAAGGAAGACAGTGCCTTAGGTGGCTGGGGAGGAAGACAGTGCCTTAGCTGGCTGGGAAGGAAGACAGTGCCTGAGCTGGTTGGGCTTGAAGACAGTGCCTTAGGTGGCTGGGAAGGAAGACAGTGCCTGAGGTGGCTGGGAAGGAAGACAGTGCCTTAGGTGGCTGGAAGACAGTGCCTTAGGTGGCTGGGAAGGAAGACAGTGCCTTAGGTGGCTGGGAAGGAAGACAGTGCCTTAGGTGGCTGGGAAGGAAGACAGTGCCTTAGGTGGCTGGGAAGGAAGACAGTGCCTTAGGTGGCTGGGAAGGGAAGACAGTGCCTTAGTTGGCTGGGAAGGAAGACAGTGCCTTAGGTGACTGGGAAGGAAGACAGTGCCTTAGTTGGCTGGGAAGGAAGACAGTGCCTTAGTTGGCTGGGAAGGAAGACAGTGCCTTAGTTGGCTGGGAAGGAAGACAGTGCCTTAGTTGGCTGGGAAGGAAGACAGTGCCTTAGGTGGCTGGGAAGGAAGACAGTGCCTTAGGTGGCTGGGAAGGAAGACAGTGCCTTAGGTGGCTGGGAAGGAAGACAGTGCCTTAGGTGGCTAAGAAGGAAGACAGTGCCTTAGGTGGCTGGGAAATAAGACAGTGCCTTAGTTGGCTGGGAAGGAAGACAGTGCCTTATTTGGCTGGGAAGGAAGACAGTGCCTTAGCTGGCTGGGAAGACAGTGCCTTAAATGGCTGGGAAGGAAGACAGTGCCTTAGATGGCTGGGAAGGAAGACAGTGCCTTAGCTGGCTGGGAAGGAAGACAGTGCCTTAGGTGGCTGGGAAGGAAGACAGTGCCTTAGGTGGCTGGGAAGGAAGACAGTGCCTTAGTTGGCTGGGAAGGAAGACAGTGCCTTAGATGGCTGGGAAGGAAGACAGTGCCTTAGGTGGCTGGGAAGGAAGACAGTGCCTTAGGTGGCTGGGAAGGAAGACAGTGCCTTAGGTGGCTGGGAAGGAAGACAGTGCCTTAGGTGGCTGGGAAGGAAGACAGTGCCTTAGTTGGCTGGGAAGGAAGACAGTGCCTTAGGTGGCTGGGAAGGAAGACAGTGCCTTAGGTGGCTGGGAAGGAAGACAGTGCCTTAGGTGGCTGGGAAGGAAGACAGTGCCCTAAATGGCTGGGAAGGAAGACAGTGCCTTAGCTGGTTGGGAAGGAAGACAGTGCCTTAGGTGGCTGGGAAGGAAGACAGTGCCTTAGCTGGTTGGGAAGGAAGAGTGCCTTAGGTGGCTGGGAAGGAAGACAGTGCCTTAGGTGGCTGGGAAGATAGTGCCTTAGCTGGCTGGGAAGGAAGACAGTGCCTTAGCTGGCTGGGAAAGAAGACAGTGCCTTAGGTGGCTGGGAAGGAAGACAGTGCCTTAGGTGGCTGGGAAGGAAGACAGTGCCTTAGGTGGCTGGGAAGGAAGACAGTGCCTTAGGTGGCTGGGAAGGAAGACAGTGCCTTAGGTGGCTGGGAAGGAAGACAGTGCCTTAGTTGGCTGGGAAGGAAGACAGTGCCTTAGTTGGCTGGGAAGGAAGACAGTGCCTTAGTTGGCTGGGAAGGAAGACAGTGCCTTAGGTGGCTGGGAAGGAAGACAGTGCCTTAGGTGGCTGGGAAAGAAGACAGTGCCTTAGGTGGCTGGGAAGGAAGACAGTGCCTTAGCTGGCTGGGAAGGAAGACAATGCCTTAGCTGGCTGGGAAGGAAGACAGTGCCTTAGGTGGCTGTGAAATAAGACAGTGCCTTAGGTGGCTGGGAAGGAAGACAGTGCCTTAGGTGGCTGGGAAGGAAGACAGTGCCTTAGGTGGCTGGGAAGGAAGACAGTGCCTTAGCTGGCTGGGAAGGAAGACAGTGCCTTAGGTGGCTGGGAAGGAAGACAGTGCCTTAAATGGCTGGGAAGGAAGACAGTGCCTTAGCTGGTTGGGAAGGAAGAGTGCCTTAGCTGGCTGGGAAGGAAGACAGTGCCTTAGGTGGCTGGGAAGGAAGACAGTGCCTTAGGTGGCTGGGAAGGAAGACAGTGCCTTAGGTGGCTGGGAAGGAAGACAGTGCCTTAGGTGGCTGGGAAGGAAGACAGTGCCTTAGGTGGCTGGGAAGGAAGACAGTGCCTTAGTTGGCTGGGAAGGAAGACAGTGCCTTAGGTGGCTGGGAAGGAAGACAGTGCCTTAGGTGGCTGGGAAGGAAGACAGTGCCTTAGGTGGCTGGGAAAGAAGACAGTGCCTTAGGTGGCTGGGAAGGAAGACAGTGCCTTAGGTGGCTGGGAAGGAAGACAGTGCCCTAGGTGGCTGTGAAATAAGACAGTGCCTTAGGTGGCTGGGAAGGAAGACAGTGCCTTAGGTGGCTGGGAAGGAAGACAGTGCCTTAGGTGGCTGGGAAGGAAGACAGTGCCTTAGGTGGCTGGGAAGGAAGACAGTGCCTTAGGTGGCTGGGAAGGAAGACAGTGCCTTAGGTGGCTGGGAAGGAAGACAGTGCCCTAAATGGCTGGGAAGGAAGACAGTTCCTTAGCTGGTTGGGAAGGAAGAGTGCCTTAGGTGGCTGGGAAGGAAGACAGTGCCTTAGGTGGCTGGGAAGGAAGACAGTGCCTTAGGTGGCTGGGAAGGAAGACAGTGCCTTAGGTGGCTGGGAAGGAAGACAGTGCCTTAGGTGGCTGGGAAGGAAGACAGTGCCCTAAATGGCTGGGAAGGAAGACAGTGCCTTAGCTGGTTGGGAAGGAAGAGTGCCTTAGGTGGCTGGGAAGGAAGACAGTGCCTTAGGTGGCTGGGAAGATAGTGCCTTAGCTGGCTGGGAAGGAAGACAGTGCCTTAGCTGGCTGGGAAGGAAGACAGTGCCTTAGGTGGCTGGGAAGGAAGACAGTGCCTTAGGTGGCTGGGAAGGAAGACAGTGCCTTAGGTGGCTGGGAAGGAAGACAGTGCCTTAGCTGGCTGGGAAGGAAGACAGTGCCTTAGTTGGCTGGGAAGGAAGACAGTGCCTTAGTTGGCTGGGAAGGAAGACAGTGCCTTAGGTGGCTGGGAAGGAAGACAGTGCCTTTGGTGGCTGGGAAGGAAGACAGTGCCTTAGGTGGCTGGGAAGGAAAACAGTGCCTTAGGAGGCTGGGAAGGAAGACAGTGCCTTAGCTGGCCTGGAAGGAAGACAGTGCTTTAGCTGGCTGGGGAGGAAGACACTTCTTGAGGATTATAAGGGTTCAAATGGAGCCCCCATGATGGCATTTTGGTCGTTTGTCCCATCTTCCACGGACGCTGAAATGTCTTGTTCACTTTATCTGTCACTGTGTGTGTGTGTGTGTGTGTGTGTGTGTGTGTGTGTGTGTGTGTGTGTGTGTGTGTGTGTGTGTGTGTCGATCACGTGTTGGACTCGTGATCAACAGCTATTACCTACCGGATGAGAGCTCAGAGCTCATATATGACAGATCTATGGATTATGTTATGACTTTACACATACACACACCCAACTCCCCGTCCACGAGAGTTGGAGTACCGGCTCACAGCGCAGCGATACTGAAATTATTTCAGCCCTGGGCGGGATTTGAACTCGGACCGGTGGAGTAGCGGTTGCGAACACTACTACTGCGCCGTCGAGACGTGTGTGTGTGTGTGTGTGTGTGTGTGTGTGTGTGTGTGTGTGTGTGTGTGTGTGTGTGTGTGTGTGTGTGTGTGTGTGTGTGTGTATTCACTTGGTCTTTGGATCACGTGTTGGACTCGTGATCGACAGCCATTTCCCTCCTGGAAGAGAGCTCAGAGCTCGTAGGTCCGATCTATGGGTAATGCTATGACCTTGCACACACACACACCCCCAACTCCCCGCCCACGAGAGTTGGAGTAACACCCCTCAGCGCTGCGATACTGATATTTTTTCAGCCCCGGGCGAGGATCGAACCCGGACCTCCGTAGTGGCAGGCCAGAGCTCTAACCACAGCGCCATGTGTGTGTGTGTGTGTGTGTGTGTGTGTGTGTGTGTGTGTAAGCAAGTATTATAAGGCTTTTCTAGTCTTCTCCCTTTCTAAATCTGACTGCATCATTTCTCCCCTCCCCCCTCTTTTTGCCTCTCTCTTTTCCCCCCGAAAACTCTTTATCTCATCTCTATCCTTCCCTCACTCTTTTCCTCTTCAACAGATCCCACGTTATTTTTTGTCTTTATTTTTTCGTCATTTCTTACTATTTTTTCTTTTCTTTTTTTCATTTCCCTCTTCCTTCCTTCCTTTATTTCGTGATTTATTCTTTTTCAATTGTCCTATATTCCTCCCATTTCTTCCTTTAATCACTTTGCAAGATAACAGGGGGAGTGCCCCGTGACTCAGTTGTCCAGGAAAGCGTGTCGCACGCAGGATATTGTGTCACAAACGTGAATACTGTGTCAGAAACTTGACACGCAAGGTTCGCATTGAACAGAAATAACCCACGGTGTGTCATGCCGGGGGGGGGGGGGGCGCTTTTAAGGAGGGCGGGAATTCTAGCCCAGATTTGCCGCCCACAAGCCTGACAACACCAAAACAACAACAACAATAATAATGATAAAATGATAAGATAAAACGATAGAATAATAATGATAATAATTAGTAGTAATAATAATAATAATAGTAATGATAATAATGATAATAAAAATCATAATAATAATAAGTAATAATAATAATAATAATAACAATAATAACAACAACAATAACAATAACAAAAGATCAAAGAAGTCCTGAATACATTATCGTAATCGACAAATTTTGCGTTAGAATAAAAAAAAAATCTTATCCTTACTGCAATATGGACATTAAATGTAAACATTTAAAATCTGTTTATTAGTTTCCAAGCCAATAGCTAAAATAGGCAATAGGGGATAGTGGAGGAAGAGGGGGTGATGGGGAGTGATGGGGTGATGGGGAGTGATGGGGTGATGGGGAGTGATGGGGTGATGGGGTGATGGGGTGATGGGGAGTGATGGGGTGATGGGGAGTGATGGGGTGATGGGGAGTGATGGGGGGGAAGGGGAGTGATGGCGGTGATGGGGAGTGATGGGGAGTGATGAGGGTGATGGGGAGTGATGAGGGTGATGGGGAGTGATGAGGGTGATGGGGAGTGATGGGGTGATGGGGAGTGATGGGGGTGATGGGGAGTGATGGGGGTGATGGGGAGTGATGGGGGTGATGGGGAGTGATGGGGAGTGATTGGGAGTGAGAACTCTGCCCAGGGGTGGCGCTTCGGCATGTAAGGTCTATGGTCATCACAGACAGACACATGTCTGTGTACCATACGCAAATGTCTGTATACCCTAAACAAATATTCCTGAAAAAACTGTGTCACGCTAGGCATCGGATTTGTGTCAAATAACACATCTGTCACAGTGTCATAAAAAGACGAATTAAGTAATGTGTGTAGACACACATTTCATATTGAATTGGTCTCCATTGACGCAGACACACTTGTGTCACAAACTACTCAGCGTGTCCTAGATGACCGTGACATGATCAGGCACATACGGACTTGTGTCACAATAAGGCACAAAATAAACCATTTCAAACTCGGACGTATTTTTAGCCGTGTCATAATCGGACACTTCCAAAAATGTGCCACGGTTAGAAATATGACACGTGTCATGAATAGACATATCGCGGGTCTGTGTCATAATCTGACTCAACCCGAGTTATGATCCTCACACAACCCAACACACACGAAGACACGAATCTCAGTGTCTTAGGTTGACACACAGTACGTAGGAACCCTTCCAGGCTCCCCCTCAGCTGCAGGACCCAAATCTAAGTCACAAAGAAATATGGCGATCTTAAACTCTTATAGTTCCTATTTACTTCCCAAACTCTTGTATATTTTTTTTCATTCGCATCCGGAAGAATCTTCATGAGAATTGATGCCAAATTCCCCCTGACGTCACTTTGCCTTCTTTGCAATCTCAATTTACCGACTTTGCACTTTCCTCTCGCCCCAAATTTCACGTCCTCCTACAACCAGCAAGATTTACCAACCGGCCATCACGGAATCAATTAGAAATATACGTGATTTAGCATCTTGATACTAAGAAGGACATCGAAAACGAGGTATGTTTCCTTTCTCTTCTCTTCTCTTCTCTTCTCCTCTCCTCTCTTCCCTTCTCCTTTCCTCTCCTATCCTCTCTTCACTTCTCCTCTCTTCCCTCCTCCTCTACTGTCTTCTCCCCTCCTCTCTTCCCTTCTTCTTTCTTCCCTTCTCCTCTCTTCTCTTCTCTCTTCCCTTCTCCTCTCTTTTCTTTTCTTTGTTTTTTCTTTTCTTTTCTTTTCTTCTCGTCTCTCTTTTTCTTCTCTCTATCTCTCTCAAGAGCGAAAATTACATAAGTTGACTTTGTGAGAATTTGAAATGACAAAAGTCATGTTAACATAATCTCGAAGGCTTTCACTCGAAAATAGTTACAGAGAGTATGATTTGATATGCTTTGGTTTAAAGTCACAAACTCCCCCTTATCAGGAGACTAGAACGGTACACCTTACAGAGGACTCTGTACCGTGGAGTTTAATAAAACATGCCCCTGGTCCAACTTGCTGGAGGCAGCGTTCGAACTACGTCACATCGATCTCCGTCGCAAGTAGCGACGCTCTAAACCGCTCGACCCATTTACATTCTCTCAAGAGATAAGGACGCTTCAAGGACTCTTGATTTATCGTGGACGACAAGAAAGCCGATAAAAGGTCCAAAGTGACGAAATTGTCACATTGAATGCAAATCAGACAAGAAATGATAATTTCAAACTGTTTGGAAGTAGAGTTAATTTGGAAGTGGGTAGAAACAACCTCGACAACCGTGAAGTTAATGAGTGGAATAAACTTCCTGCAGAGGGAGTGCAATGTAGTACAGTTCGAAGTTTTAAGATTCATTTAGGTAATGTCTGCCATTTATTTTATTCTATTTTATTTATTCATTTATCATCACTTGTGTTTATTTTTTATTATTTATTTATTATGAATTATTGTCATATTTTGTTTGTTTATTACTTATTATTATCTATTTCTTTAATTTATCTACTTTTTTCCGCATCCGACCTAGTTATGGACCAAAAGGTCACCTGTCAGCATGCTCCTTTGTAATCCTTTGTAAATACAGAGACGGCTCCACGATAAATGAGATAAAAGAAAATCCACTTTTTTCTAAAAGGTGGCAGCACAATGGGCTAGCATGCTACTCGCTTTTGCTACTTCGTTTGAGTAGAAACGACTTCGGTGACAATAATCTAGATATCCGTAAGAACATCTCAACAATGTATCTAAACACTCGTATTCTAGGTTTGAATACTCTTAGGCTAGTTCGTCATTCATGTTCTCACTCTGTGACGCAAGACTAATTTGAAATTTAGAAGAAAAAAAAAATCGTAACCGAAGTCGTTTCTACTCAAACGAGGTAGCAAAGGCAAGTAGCATGCTAGCGAGAAATGCTCAGTGTGCGCCTCCTTTGCGACCAAGATCCAAATGCAATGGCCAACATCGTCATTCTTTTGTTTTCTTTGTTGTCATCATCTGTCATCGTTTCAGCCTCCTAACAGTCACCAAGTGTCATCTCCAAGGACTAAGACTAGACACATAATTCATTTTTTCTTCTTTCTATACAATGGAAAGACAAATTGTCATGAAAAAATAGGCAATTAGATCAACGTACGTGTGTGTGTGTGTGTGTGTGTGTGTGTGTGTGTGTGTGTGTGTGTGTGTGTGTGTGTGTGTGTGTGTGTGTGTGAGAGAGAGAGAGAGAGAGAGAGAGAGAGAGAAAGGAGAGAGAGAAAGAGAAAGAGAGAGAGAGAGAGGGTGGGTGGGTAAGTTGGAGAGAGAGAGAGAGAGAGAGAGAGAGAGAGAGAGAGAGAGAGAGAGAGAGAGAGAGAGAGAGAGAAAGAGAAAGAGAAAGAGAAAGAGAAAGAGAAAGAGAAAGAGAAAGAGAAAGAAAGAGAAAGAGAAAGAGAGAGAGAGAGAGGGTGGGTGGGTAAGTTAGTGAGAGAGAGAGAGAGAGAGAGAGAGAGAGAGAGAGAGAGAGAGAGAGAGAGAGAGAGAGAGAGAGAGAGAGAGAGAGAGAGAGAGAGAGAAAGAAAGAGAAAGAGAAAGAGAAAGAGAAAGAGAAAGAGAAAGAGAGAGAAAGAGAAAGAGAAAGAGAAAGAGAAAGAGAAAGGGAAAGAGAAAGAGAAAGAGAAATAGAGAAAGAAAGAGAAATAGAGAAAGAGAGAAAAAGGCAAAGAGAAAGGTAGAGAAAGAGAAAGAAAGAGAAAGGGAGAAAGAGAGAAAGAGAGAGAGAAAGAGAGAGAGAAAGAGAGAGAGAGAAAGAGAGAAAGAGACAGAATATATACGTATTTGTGTGCACACAAGTGTGGGTGGATGTGCGGGTTTTGCAATCCCCGGCTCCATGGCCGGGAGGGAGGTCGCGACTAACGAGCCGAGCAGAGCCAAATTCGGACTTCAGACGGGCCTCTAACTCGACTCGTGTACCTTTCCATTTCTACTGTGAACCTCGCAACCCCATTGAATTGATCAAAGGAATTGCTCATGGTGCTCGCTGTGGTTGTATGGGGATTCTAAGAATAGAACTCCCAGTGTTTATGGGGTCAGAAGTGGTATGGCTTCATATATAAAGCTGTATTTAGGGTACCCTGACCCTGTCGGGGGACCTCAATGGCCCCAAATGGCCCTATATGATACCAAATGGCCCTATATGATACCAAATGGTTCTTGACCCTTAGTCTGTGATCATGATGATACTAGTGACTCTACTGATATTGTACTACTCCTAAATCCACCACTACTACTTCAGCTACTACAAATGCTACTTCTACTACTACTGCTATGAATGTTATTGGTGATACTACTGTTACTATCACTTGTACTATTACCACCGCTACTACTACTACTACCAGTACTACTACTACTAAAAAAAAAAATTCAATTAAAAAACGGCTTCCATCCTCGTGGAACTGTGTGGTGGAAGCACTACTACCACAACTACTACTACTACTACCAGTACTATTACTACTGCTACTACCAGTACTACTACTACTGCTACCACCAGTACTACTACTACTGCTACCACCAGTACTACTACTACTGCTACCACCAGTACTACTACTACTGCTACCACCAGTACCACCAGTACTACTACTGCTACTACTACTACTAATAGTAATAATAGTATAATAATAATAGTAGTGGAAACACTACCACTACTACTACCACTACTACTACCAGTACTACTACTAGTAGTAATAGTAGTAACAGTAGTAATAGCAGTAATAGCAATAATAGTGATAATAGCAATAATAATAATAGCAATAATGATAATGGCAATAATAATGATAATAGCAATAATAGCAATAGCAATAATAGCAATAATAGCAATAATAGCAATAATAGTAATAACAACAATAATAACAATAATAATACTTCCACTACCAGTACTACTACTACAACTACTACTACTACTACTACTACTACCACACATACTACCAACACTGGTATTGTTGCAATTACTTCAGTTACTCTTACCACAACTGTTGCTCCCCTGACAGAACTATGAAACTATATTGTAATAATAATAATAGTAATGTCATACGACAATGAGAATCAAAACGATGACGGTGTTGACCAAATTCTGGCAAACGTAGTAATACAACCAATGAAAACGCTTCATCAGTTATATTTCTATCTATTCATCACCGCCAAAGATTTCATCTGATTCATACAGGGAACCAAGCAAGGAGGCAGGCAGGCAAACAGGTATATGGGCAGGCAAGCGGGCAAGTAGGCAAGCGGGCAAGTAGGCAAGCGGGCAAGCAGGCAAGTGGACAAGCAGGCAAGCAGGTAAGTGGGCAAGTGGGCAGGAAAGCAGGTAAGTGGGCAAGTGGGTAGGAAAGCAGGTATATGGGCAAGCAAGCAAGTATATGGGAAGGCAAGCAGGTATATTGGTAGGTAAGCAGGCAAGTGGGTAAGCGGGCAAGTGGGCAAGCAGACGATCATGCAGGCAAGCAGGTATATGAACAAGCAAGCGGGCAAGGGGGCAAGTGGGTAGGCAAGTGGGCAGGCAAGTGGGTAGGCAAGTGGGCAGGCAAGTGGGCAGGCAAGTGGGCAGGCAAGTGGGCAGGCAAGTGGGCAATCAAGTGGGCAGAAATGCAAGAAATTAACAAGCAACAGAAGGTAAACATGGGCCAGATGACCAAATCAGTTCTTCCCAGTTCCCCCACTTGCTTCCCCCACTAAACGAGACAATCAAGTGCAAAACTGAATAAACGAAATCAGCTCTAATAGCTGTGAGTCATGCTGACCGTCTCCCCGATCTTCACGCGACGGGAGCTATTTGCTGCATGCTAAGATCTCAACTGGGTGACTAAGTGATATACGATGGGATCTGAGAGGCGTACACATGCAATGTGCTCAATTATGGTATATTCAAGTTCCAGCGAACCTAGGTTACGGTACTTTTATATTGTTTGTTTTACTGTGAGAAATTTTTTACATTCTGTACATAATTTTTCTTTCATAGATACAGTGGATACTAAGAGAACGTATCCAAACACATACGACCAAGATTAATCTCTCTCTCTCTCTCTCTCTCTCTCTCTCTCTCTCCTCTGTATATAACCCCTTGTCTATGTACCCTATAATTGTAACTGCTGAAGAGGACCACAGTCAGTGGTCGAAATATACGGTTTACTCTGTATCTCAGCTTATCTTTCTCCGAGAGTGGGTTTAAGTTTTATATATATATATATACACACATATATATATATATATATATATATATATATATAAATGTATATATATATATATATATATATATATATATATACATACATATATATATATATATATATATATATATATATATATATATTACAGGTGAAAAATGTAATCATACATTTGTCAATCACGTAAAAACCACTGTTGGAGTAAAAAAGACTGGAGATGGGGAGTCTATATATTTCGATTGCAAACTGCAATATATATATTATATATATATATATATATATATATATATATATATATATATATATATAAATATATATATATATATATATATATATATATATACATTAATTGATTGAAATGATTTTTAAGCATATCCTTTTATTGTCATTTAACAAAGTTTTAACAGTGATTCACGATTCATTACCATGAAATTAAGATGTAGAAATAGGCGCTGCCGAATATCAACTACCATTATAATTCCATGCAACAATATATAAAAAAAACTACCATCCCTTTCCTCGGAGACAGATCCAGACGTTTCGAACAACACCGGTGACATAACAAGTCTAAGTCGTCTCCTTCTGAACAAAGGAACCAAGTCCATAATGAGGCGACAATGACTACGAAAACTGAGGACGCAACGATTCCAAACAGAAGAAGTGACAGCCGCGTTGGCAAGGAGACGAGACACAACAAGATTGATAAGCACAAGATACAAATGGAGTTAGGGAAGAGAGAAAAAAAAGAAAAAAAGAATAAGTCTGTTTCACAGAAGAGGAGGTAAACTTTTGTCCGAAGTTGGTTGGTTGGAGGTTGCATTGGATGATGGATGAAGGGATGACGGATATACGTATGTAGTCACTTATTACCTTTCTGTCTCTCTCTCTCACTCTGTCACTCTGTCTGTCTGTCTATCTGTCTTTCTGTTTCTTTGTCTCTCTGTCTCTCTGTCTTTATATCTCTCTGTATCTGTCTCTCTGTCTTTGTGCCTTGGTGCCTTTCTGTTAATGTCTCTCTGTCTATTTGTCTTTCTGTCTGTCTTTTTGTCTCTGTCTCTTTTGCTGTCTGTCAGTCTGTTGGTCTTCTGAACAGTTGGTCTATCGTTCACAATTTTAAAATGTGATAATGTGATCAAGACAATGGTGAATATAATCTCTCTCTCTTTCTATCTCTTTCTCTCTCTCTCTCTCTCTCTCTCTCTCACACACACACACACACACACACACACACACACACACACACGCACGCACACGCACACACACACACACCAACTATCCTTCTGTACAAGAAGGATAGTAAAGGCTTTCAGTGTCAGCGAAGGTTTGAAACTGTCAGCTGGAATCGATCTTGCGAAACAGCTGTAGTCCAGGACCTACTGACGACTGACGAAAGTACGAAACACCGGACGCAGCAACAGATGATCTATTTCGATTCAAACTTATTACCCACTTTCTGAGAAGAATAAAATCAGAGATGAAGTAATCCTTATATTTCGAACACTAATTCTCATTTTAATTTTCTCCGAAAGTGGGTAATAAGTTTAAATTTTACTTACGTGCTACTACGTCACATTACTCTAATTTATTTCGAGGTTTCAGATCCTGTTCGGGGTTCGTCTTCAGGACAATGTTTCGAAAAATTTGAATGAATGAATTTTCCCATCATCGAGTCTGGAGTTCTGTGCAAATTTAGATTTAAGAACGAAATAGATCAGAGCTGATTTACCAACAGATTGGTTAACAAATGGAATAGACTTAGTAATCATGTACTTAGTGAGCGTTGGAACTATTTGGTTGTTTTAAAAGAAGATTAGATATCTTTATGGATAAGGATGAAAGGGGCTAAGGGACATGAAACTAAATAGTGCAGGCCTTATGGTCTCTTGCAGTCTTCTTAATTTTTATGTCTTATTGTCAAATTTGCAAGGGTGGCAAGAGCGGCATCGGTCAGGTATAAAAAAAAGGAATAAATATGCAAGAAAATCGACCTCTTTTCACCCAACTCTTTTCGCCTGCCTCTTTTCGCCCATCTCTTTTCGCTCATCTCTTTTCGCCTGTCCCTTTTCACCCACCTCTTTTCGCCTGTCCCTTTTCACCCGTCTCTCTTCACCCGTCTCTTTTCACCCGTCTCTTTTCACCCGTCTCTTTTCACCCGTCTCTTTTCGCCTGTCTCTTTTCATCCATCTCTTTTCGCCTGTCTCTTTTCACCCATCTCTTTTCGCCTCTTTTCACCCACCTCTTTTCACCTGTCTCTTTTCACCCATCTCTTTTCGCCTGCCTCTTTTCGCCCATCTCTTTCCACCCGTCTCTTTTTCACTCATCTCTCCTCGCCTGTCTCTTTTTCACCCACCTCTTTCCATCCATCTCTTTTCGCCTGTCTCTTTTTCACCCGTCCTCTCTTTGGATGCGAGGCCCTAGCGTGTCTGCGACTGGAGTCTGGTCGCTCTTTAACTCTCGCGAAGACATCTTCTCAAGTGTTTCCTTTGATCAATGACTTCAACTCCATCGTTGTGTTTATTATATTCTATACATGTCATACAATAATTATGTGGTTGTATTGTGACGTTACGATTTTGTCAGCCTGATGAGAAACATGGATAATGATGTTCGTATTTATGGTATCTATATTCTTCTCAAATATTTCCTTTGATCAATGACTTCAACTGTATCGTTGTGTTTATTATATTCTATACATGCCATACAATAATTATGTGGTTGTATTGTGACGTTACGATTTTGTCAGCCTGATGAGAAACATGGATAATGGTATTCGTATCTATGGTATCTATGTTCTTATTGTCAAATTTGCAGGGTAGTCGTTCGGTAGTGTAATGACCACAGAACCGCATAGTGTAGGCCTTAAGGTCTCTTGCAGTCTCCTTCATTCTTATGTTCTTATTGTCAAATTTGCAGGGGTGGCAGATGCATGCATGATCATTTCATATGTTTTAATTATTCTTTTTCTTGTTCGGATTTTACTTCTGTTACATCTAGGATCTTTATTTGATATATTAGCTAACCAGATGAAGGCATTTCATATGTTAAAAAAATCAGACTATTTTTGTTAAGTCAAGGATTTTTTTTTGATTAGCTAACCAGCCCGTGGGACTTGTGGTAGCACACTAGGCTAGCATGCTACTTACTTTTGCTACTCAGTTTGGGTAGAAACGACTTCGGTTACAACATTCTAGGCCTGTGAGAACGTCTAAACAATGTGTCTAACATTCGTAATCTAGGTTTAGCTTTTTCCTACTTCGTCAATCAGCTGCTCACTAAACGACGCAAGAGTAATTTGACAATTGAAAAATGGAAGAAACAAAAGATCGTAACCGAAATCGTTCCTACTCAAACCAAATAGCAAAAGCAAGTAGCATGCTACCGAGAAATACCTAGTGTGCCTCTAACTTGAGGGATATCAAACGTCTGGTAAGTCTGTAAAGGTTTTGTTATAGTCGACATTTCTGTTAAATGTTTTGAATTTTTTTTTTGACTACTGAATTCTTTTATCGGTTCTTCTGAAATTTCCATCAATTTCTTGATTTATCATCCTGCATGCGTATGATAATTTCTTATAAAAATCGTCTGGGCCAGTTTTGTTACATCTTTTTACCGTCCAGTCTTCTCTATATTTGCACAATGCCACACACATATTTATCATGTGTTCTTAGGTGATCACAAGTAATATTCCTCATTTAATCCACTGATTTACGACTTTCTTCATTCCATTTTAATGTTGAGCTCGATGTTCATTGTGGTCTTTTGTTCAAAGCTATTTGGGTTTGCAAAAAAAAAAAAAAAAACACGCGGCCTCCTGCAGCAACTGTCAGGGTTTGCCCTCCCTATCAGGGTTTTTTCACTTCCCAATTCGTAAGTCGGTGAGTTCGGTGAGTGAATCACCTTGACTACGGGGAAGGGCCATTGGCACCTCGAAGGCCAAATGCCATGCATTCAAGATTCTCCATTCTGTGTGTTCACATCAAATGTCTTTACATTTCATTCTTCCATCGGTTGGCCATGTCATGTAGCCATGATTATTCCTCTGTAAACTTTTTGTACACATGCTGGTAAAAAGAATATAAAAAACCCAAATATACATAATCGGATCACAAAGTGAATTATGAATTTCAGTACAATGTGATTTTCAACTTGGGAAAATTTAGTGAATTTGTAAATGTGTCACTAGTTTGTCCTTTATTATTCATTTCCAAAAAACACAACACACAAACGGGACAAGTGATGGAGGGAAAAGAGAAAGTACGTGAGGAGATATGTGGATTTTTTTTTGGGGGGGGCAAATTTATGAGAATATGTTTGAAAAATGAGGCGAGAAAGGAAAGTAGGAAGAGAAGAAACAGAAGGAAGGAAAAAAAACACCGAGTGACAGGAAGAACAGGAATAGGAGGAAGAAGAGGAGAAGTGAGGAGAGTAGGAGGAGGAGGAGGAGGAAGAGAAAAAGGAGAAGGACAAGGAGTAGGAGAAAGGGGAGGAGGAGGACGAGGAGCAGGAGGAGGAGGAAGAGTAGGAAGAGTAGAAAGAGGAGTAGGGGAGGAGGGGAGGAAGGGAGGAGGAGGGGGAGGAGGGGGAGGAGAGGAGGAGGGAAGCAGGGGAGGAGGAAGGGGAGGAGGGAAGGAGGGGAGGAGGAGGGGAGGAAGGGAGGAGGGGAGGAGGAGGGGAGGAAGGGAGGAGGGGGATTAGAGAGGAGGAAGAGGAGGAGGGGAGGGGAGGAGGGAGAGGAGGAGGAAGAGGAAGGAGAGGAGGGAGAGGAAAAGGAGGAGGAAGAGGAGGGGGAGGAGGAGGAGGAAGAGGAGGGGGAGGAGGGGGAGGAGGAGGAGGAGGGGAGGAGGGGGAGGAGGAGGAGGAGGGGAAGAGGAAGAGGAAGAGGAAGGGGAGGAGGAAGAGGAAGAAGAAAGAGTCCTCGCAAATTCCAAATGAAAAGACTAATTTTGTGAATCTGTGCTCATCACGAAAAAAAATAATAATAAAATAAACAAAGAGAATACAAACGGGACGCGATGATTGGCCACTGGGTAGGTACCCCCCACCCCACCCCACCCCCCACCCCTCCCCCTACCTCCCACGGTCGGCATCGTTACGATAATAAGGGTAATTTTTCATACGGGAACAATACGTGCTATGTTGACATCAGCGTGCATTGTATTAAATGTCAGAGTGTAATGGCACGGCTAATTGGCGAGGGTGGTAGTTGTATAACTGTAATAATAATAAAACTAAATAATGGCATTAGCTCAGCTACTATCATAGGAATAACAAAACACTTGCCAAACTATCGCAACAATAAAGATAACAGTAAAATCAGGTCATATTGACGATATTAGTGTAACTGCTTATTGCGAACAAGATATTCTGAAAGTCATAAAAAACGATAAAAGTGTATATATATATATATATATATATATATATATATATATATATACATATATATATATATATATATATATATATATATATATATATATATATATACTGGAAAAGCAGTGATAGACAACCTACTTGCCATTCCATCGTTGATTATGACGCCATTGCCAGTCTTAAGATGCAACGACATTCGTGATTATTCGAAAATGATAACGAATTCTATCAAGACTTCGAGAGACGAGAATGATGAAAATAATCACCATAGCCTCACTTTCCCTTCCCTACATTTTCCACGGTTCCTCCTATGCAGCTTCACCACCTTCTGTGTATTATCTCCCATTATCTTGTTTACTGAAAACACCCCAACTTCCAATGTATATATAAACAGCTGATCCCAGTTCTTCTCAAAGAATTTCAAAGGCGGAGCATGCCGACAGGAGACCTTTTGGTCCATAACTGGGTCGGATGCGAAAAAATATATGATAATGATAAAAAAAAATTATAATATAGATAAGAATAAAGAAAATGAATAAATGCATGGGCATAGTTAAATAATAAACAAACATGTAAATAGTAAATAATAATTTCACAAATAATGATAAATTAAAACCAAGCAAATAATAAATAAACAGACAAATAATAACAAACAAATGAACAAATAATATGAAATAAATGAGTCATTACAACATCTTGCTTAGATGTTTATCTAAACGAATCTTAAATCTTTAAACACCCTCCTCTTCCAACTCTACTCTGACCTCGCCTTAAGCGGCCCATACACGATTAATTATATTGCGCAATTTCATTGTCAATACTCTGAATTGACATTTAATTGTGTATGGGTGATATATCGCCCATACACGGTCAATTTAATTGTCAATTCAGAGTATTGACAATGAAATTGCGCAATATAATTGATCGTGTTTGGGCCGCTTTAGAACATAATCAACACAAACTACTTCCTTTTCTTTTGGACCGCTCGGTAGCCCAGTGGATACAGCGTCGAACTCATGAGCGTGTGGTCGTGAGTTCGATTCCCGGGATCCGCTGCGTTCATCTTACGTTGGTTCCCGATAGCCCCGGCCAGGTGGGGAGGCGACCCAGACATCGGCCTAAACAAACCCAACGGCTTGACGCGACTGACGGGGCTTGCCCTAGCAGAGGTTTTCCACTTCCCATTTCGTGGATGAGTTTCTTTTTTCGTCCTTTTCCTTTAAGGTGTTCTTCTTCATGAACACACTCCTCTCCTTATCCATCTTCAAGTTCTCTTAATTAAATTCTCTCAAACGTTTCTTATTCCATTTCCTCCATTTCTGCCCTTTTTTTGGTACAATCTCTGACTATTCTTTTCATCTAGTACTATTAATGATAATACCACTACTATCAGTACTTCTTGTTACACTGCTCACAAAACTTTAGTCAAATAAGGTTCTATATCAACAAGCTTATTCCGTGTATCGCAATTACGTCATTTCCTCCGGAGAGACCCACCCCCACCCGAGACGCTATTTTGTTACGCAAAGTATCTACAATTTCCAACCTCTATTACCGTCACCTACATTCCTATGTGCAACCAGTTATTACTTTCATCACATTCTTGCCAAATTTTTCCATTCACGCTTCTGTGCGTAACTAACCATCTCGTCTGCCTCTTTACCCATTTCATTCCTGTAGCTCTCTTTATCTTATGTTCCCTTCTCTCTTTCTTTCGGCCTATACAAGCCCAATACCATCCTTTTCTCCTCACCATCAATGTTCAATTTTGCTTATGTTTTATTTTTCTAATCTCATGCCTTTAGTGTGCGCGCGTGTGTGTGTATGTGTGTGTGTGTGTGTGTGTGTGTGTGTGTGTGTGTGTGTGTGTGTGTGTATGTGCGCGCGCGCGTGTGTGTGTTTGCGTGTGTGGGAAAGATAGATAGATAGGCAGAGAGATAGATAGGCAGACAGATAGATAGGCAGACAGATAGATAGATAGATAGATAGATAGATAGAGAGAGAGAGAGAAAGAGAGAGAGAACGGGACAAAGACAGACGGACATACATACATACATACATACATACATACACACATACATACATACATACACACATACATACACACATACATACATACATACACACATACATACAAACAGACAGACAGCCAGTTCTCATTCACACCAACAACACGAGCAGCGGTATAGCCACACGCACAAGAGCCAAAAACGCGCGGCTGGCTGTCTTATCCTAGCTCGGAGGTTCTTCATGTACCGCAACCGTACTGCAGTGAACGAAAAAGCCGAAAGAAACGAAGAAAAACGAATCAAAACGAATCAAAACGATTGGGCTAGCAACTCATCCTTGGAGGCAACTCCTCCTCCTCCAAGATGACTGCAATTACAAGGATTTGGTTGATCACACATGCGTTTGTTCCCTCCTCACGCAAGTACTTCTTATTCCAACTGTGTACTGTACGTGAAACTGTCTAAAGAAGGTCGTTTATTGAGAATCGCATACGCGAGGTCTATACACGTGAACACGTACAAAATCCTATGTAGAGATGCGGTCGTGTACACACACACACACACACACTATATATATATATATATATATATATATATATATATATATATATATATATACACACATGTATATATATACCTGTGCGTATGTGTGTATGTGTATGTATGTGTGTGTGTGTGTGTGTGTGTGTGTGTGTGTGTGTGTGTGTGTGTGTGTGTGTGTGTGTGTGTGTGTGTGTGTGTGTGTGTGTGTGTGTGTGTATGTGTGTGTGTGTTTATGTGTGCGCGCACGTTTGTGCATGTACGTGTGAATGTGTGTGTTAATGGGCTTCTACATGTCTGTTTGTGTGTATCTGAATCTGTATACATGAATACATATTAAATGCTAATCCTATACAATAACATACATCTACATGGGTATACCTACTTCTGCGTGACCTGTAAACAAACGCACACACCAATCCATCCTTTAAACAAAGGTTTCCTGTGAACGTTCTCATTTTCTTCCGTGTATATCTTGCCCATGCGTGGCGTCCTACATGCGTCGCGTCCTCTTCATTGGCTCTCTTCTCCTCTCCAGTTCTTGTGCGTATTTCCTCTCCCCAACTCCTCTTCTTCCTCTCCTCTCTCAGCTTCCTCTCGACTACTTTCTTCCCCCCTCCATAATTGTTCGGTCTCATTTCTGCACTTATTACCTTCATTACTGAACTACTGAGGACCTTCTCCACTCATCTCTCTCATTACTCTCTCTCTCTCTCTCTTTCTCTCTGTCTCCGTCTGTGTCTGCCTGTGTCTGTATGTTTTTCTCTCTCTTTTTCCCTCCGTCCCTCTCTCTCCCTCCCTCCGTCCTCCCACTCTCTCTCTCTCTCTCTCTCTCTCTTCTTCTTCTTCTTTTTGTTCTGACTCGCTTCCTCTTACTCGTCCTCACCCTACTTTGCTCCCTTTTACTCCCCCCCTCTCTCTCTCTCTCTGTCTCCATCTCTATCTGTCTGTGTCTGCCTGAGTCTGTATTTTTTCTCTCTTTCCCTCTCTCTCTCTCTCCCTCCCCTCTCTCTCTGTCTCTCTTCTTCTTTTTGTTCTGCCTCACTCCCTCTTACTCTTCCTCACCCTACTTTGCTCCCTTTCACTCCCTCGCTCTCTCTCTCTCTCTCTCTCTCTCTCTCTCTCTCTCTCTCTCTCTCTCTCTCTCTCTCTCTCTGTCTCCGTCTCTATCTGTCAGTGTCTGCCTGAGTCTGTATTTTTCTCTTTCCATCTTTCCCTCTCTCCCCCTCTCTCTCTCTTCTTCTTCTTGTTCTGCCTTACTCCCTCCTACTCTTCCCCACCCTTCTTTGCTCTCTTTCACTCCCTCTCGCTTCTCTTTCTTCCCCTTTCCTTACAAATTATATGAAGAACTTAATTCCCTTTATAATCATTCCCTTTCCCTTTCCTTCTATATTCCTCTTTTCATCATTTCGTGCTGTTCATCGTTCTTTTTAGCCTTCTCTTTATTTCCTCTTTTACTTCTATTCCTCCTCCTCTTTCTACTCCTCTTCTTCCTCCTCTTTTCCATTACCTTCATTCCCGCCTTCCTCATTTTCTGTTTTGTTTATTTTATCGCATGCAACATTCCCCATCCCTACCTTTCTCTTCCTTTCCCCCTCACTCACCCTTCCTTTCCACCTCACTCACCCTTCAATCACCGTTCCACCTCACTCACCCTTTACTTCCCTCCTATCCCTCTATCCTTTCTCATTCAATTTCTTAATATAAAATTTCTTCCTTTATTCTTCTCCACTCTAATTTTATCCTTCTTCACTCACCCTTCAGTCCACAAAGGCCTGCTTCTCTCACTCACTCTGTATAATGTTGTCCAATGAAACACTGAATTTGAATAGATTAATAACTGTACAGCACTACATATACAAGCGTGCGGTCGCTTAGGAGGCAGAACCAAGAATACCTCTGACGCCAAGCCACGCCACCAAGCTCAAACTTAGCGGGAAAGTCACAGAGCGGGAAAAACATACACGAATCGCAACCAGATAGTACAATAACAAGTACAACATTTATTATATAACATGTGACAAATATATAAGGGAGAAAACATGTATCTTCCGGTCTATTGATATATGTACGGACAATAATCACAAATGTACGGTGCTATACACGTACACCATAAGAACTCCCTTCCTATTCTTCTATTCATTCTCATTATATTCCCTAATATCAACTTTCTTAGGGCCCTATTCTTAAACGAAAATTCAGGGCCCAAACCACACACCGTGACAATGAACATCCTTATGTTCAGAGGGAATATGGTCGATATTTGCCACAATTTTTTTGGGGTCCCTGAATTGTTAAACTTTTAAGAATACAGTCGTTACTCTCTTCTTCCCAACGATAAGTTTCTCATTCTTCCTTGTCCGAGTTCTTTCCTTTATTCTCTATTCCCTCAACTCTCAACTTTTCCCTCTACTCTCCTTTCCCAATTTCCCACCCAATATTTATCAAAAAATTTCAACCCTTCCAGCCCGTCCCCTCTCCTCTTTATTTCCTCTTTTTCTACCTCATTTTCCTTCCATCTATGTTAAAAGTCCCCCCCTACTCTCTCTTTTTTCTGTTCTACGAGCCTCTCTTTTATTTTCTATTTACTCATTTTTTATTTTATTGATTTTTGTCTTGTTTCCACTCCATAACCATTTGTCGTCACTACCCAATTTTGAATTCTCTTTCATCCCTTCTGTCGACTCTTACCTCAATTTATATCCAGCACCAAATGATCTTTCCAGCTTTTTCTCCATGAATATTAGAAGTCAGTCCCTCTACCTAATTGTCACAAACTCTCTTCAACCAAGGACCAGTTATAAGTATAGGGACAAATACTAACAATGGTAAATAGTCTACTAACCTACTAACGACGGTACACAGTCTACATACATTCATGTATCGCCACATATAAGAGGGGAAATGGAATATATATTCACATGCACACAAACATATACACATACACACACACGGACATAGATAAGACTTGAGGTCTCTTCCGGGAGGGAAATAGCTGTCGATCATGAGTCCAATACGTGATCCAAGACCATTGTGAATCACACACACACACACACACACACACACACACACACACACACACACACACACACACACACACACACACACACACACACACACACACACGTGTATATATATATATATATACATATATATATATACATATATATATATATATACATATATATACATATATATATATACATATATATATATATATATATATATATATATATATATATATATATAAATATTTCTATAAGAAACTGAAGCGAATAACATTACTAACGTATAAAACTGTTTTTCACTTCGCTTGAGCTCTTTCTGTCCATCGGTTTTATTTCCATGCTATTTGTGGCCATCCACTGTCCTCTCGTTTGTCTACAAATTTAAATTTTCTTATATACTATTTTCTTTTATTTTCCCAGAATTATATATATATATATATATATACATACATATATATATATATATACATATATATATATATATATATGTATGGATATGTGTGTATATATATATATATATCTATATATATATATATATATATATATATATATATATATATATGTAGGATATATATATGTATATATATATATATGTAGGATATATATATATGCAGGATAAAAAGCTAAGAGCTGCACATATATATGTGCTTACGCATTGGAGTTCGAGGTAACAGGGAACGTTGCTGTTCTAAACATCTATTTCTAGAATTTTGATATGATAGAAATGGAAATAGGACGCAGAATCCCTGATGACCATGTCGTCAAATTCAAATCTACCAGAAGTAACGGAGTTAACGGAAATAACCGTCCATTCCAGATACGGACGAAGACGTGAACGATCATTGGTAGAGAAAGGTTATAAGTCTTAGCAATCGTGATGATACATTTGGATACTTTTTTTTTTCTGTTTTCGTAAATAAACTAGAAATTTCAGGAAGTCGAGTTCTTCTGACTTTCCTGCTCTCAATACATGCAATCGGTCAATTCTCTGCTCTCCCATCATTATCATTCTTCTCCCAACCTCTCTCTCTGTTTGCCTGTCTGATTATTTATTTTCTTCTCTTTCTTTACTCTCCCTGTTTCTTCCTCTCTCTCTCTTTCTCTTTCTCTTTTTTCTCTACCTCTCTCTCTCTCTCTCTCTCTCTCTCTCTCTCTCTCTCTCTCTCTCTCTCTCTCTCTCTCTCTCTCTCTCTCTCTCTCTCTCTCTCTCTCTCTTTACCTCTCTCTCTACCTCTCCCACCCACACCTCTCTCTCTCTCTCTCTCTCTCCCTCTCTCTCTTTCTCTCTCTCTCATTCATTCACTCACTCCCGTAATACCTCTTTATCGTCTTCACTTGGTCGTAGGGCGCCATTCCTCCCCCGACTGCTGCTGCCGTCGTCGTGGCACACACACGTCTGTCTTTCTGTCTGTCTGTCTGTCTGTCCAGGGACCCTCGAGGAGGACCTCGCTCACAGGACCTACGCCTCTTCTTCTCCTCCTCGTCCTCCTCCATAGAGAAGGCCTACTTCCGTTTCATTCCCATTCATCTAGACAGTCTGAGCTCTCATCCCACCTTTCTCTCTCTCTCTCTCTCTCTCTCTCTCTCTCTCTCAATATACATATGTATATATAATATATATATATATATATATATATATATATATATGTGTGTGTGTGTGTGTGTGTGTGTGTGTGTGTGTGTGTGTGTGTGTGTGTGTGTGTGTGTGTGTGTGTGTGTGTGTGTGTGTGTGGGCGCGTGCGTGTGTTTTTATGCAAGATGTTAAATCCCCGGGTAGGTCTTAATGGTGATACGACTATAGAAATTTATTATATGCATATATATGTATATATATATATATATATATATATATTTATATATATATGTATATATATACATACATATATATACATATATATATATATATATATATACATACACACACACACACACACACACACACACATATATATATATATATTTATATATGAACATACATATGCATATAGATATATAAGCATATGCATTTATATACATATATGAATATATATATATATATATATATATATATATATATATACATATATATATACATATATGTATACATATATACATATACATATATATATACATATATATATACATATTTATACATATATATATATACATACATATATACATATATATATATACATACATATATACATATATATATACATACATATATACATATACATATATATACATGTATATACATATATACATGTATATATACATATATATATACATGTACATATACATATATACATATATATACATGTATATACATATATATACATGTATATACATATATATATATACATATACATATATATATACATATACAGTATATATAGAATGTATACATATATATATATATATATATATATATATATATGTATACATATGCGTGTGTATGTATATATAAAGAAATAATAATAATGTACTGAAGTCCATTAGGTCGGAGCATGTGAACTCTTGTGTGTGGTCACGCAAGGTCTCTGCTCTCAAGGCCTGAGAGCTTCTGGTACTCAACTCGTCTTATTATTTTCTGAACTCACTTCACAAGAATGACATACCAGGTCGTTCCAGAGCCATTGGTGGCTTTTAGGGACAGTAGCTGCCTCGGTACGTGGCCCCTATATGCCTTAAGGAGTTGCTCTCTTCCTTATGTCAAACGCTACCCAAGTCAAAGAGATCAACGAAGAGCTTTGCAATGAAGTTGTCTAAGGTAGGTTTGACCCTCGGTACGGTGAAGGCCTCTTTAGTAGTTTATGTCGAACAGAGATAGTCAGAATAATCTAGAAGATGTGTCATTGTCGTCGTTGTCATCGTCAACGTCGTCGTCGTCGTCGTCGTCGTTGTCGTCTTGTCATTGTCATCGTTGTCGTCTTTTCGTCGTCGTCGTCGGCATCGTCGTCGTCCTTATCGTTGTCGTCTTCCTAATCGTTGTTGTCGTTGTCGTCGTTGTCATCATCATCATCGTCATCGTCATCGTCATCATCATCATCCTCATCACCATCATCGTCGTCGTCGTCTTTGTCGTCGTCGTCATCGTCATCGTCGTCATCGTCGTCATCGTCGGCATCGTTGTCGTCATTGTCGTCATCGTCATCATCATCGTCGAAGTCATCATCATCATCATCATCATCGTCGTCGTCGTCGTCGTTGTCGTCGTAACCAGTCACCAATCACGATCATCACCAATCAGAATCACCATTACCAATCATATTCAAAATCACCATCACCACCAACATCACTAACAACCAACCTCCCCCATCACCACAACCACCAACACCGCATCAGTATCATCACTAATGACAACATTCTCATCTTCATCATGCGTGACACCTGGAGCAAAAGCAAAAACAGTAATAACGCAACTAAAACAGCAACAACAATAATAACAAATAAAGTATT